>NC_133617.1:7500-135000 GCF_048593235.1 Sminthopsis crassicaudata | reverse complement strand
GCTCCTTCTCTTCTCATTGAATCATTGTCTTCTATTTGCTACATTCTGATTTTCAGGAGAATTATGAGTTCTCATTTATTTTCCATTTTTCTTTAGCACTTTCATTTTGTTTAGGAATTTTTAATTTTTTAATTCATATTTCACCCTTACCAGACATTCTATTGATTTTGTATCCAAGATGTTTTCTCCTTTTTTGTTTATTTTAATGAAGCAGTTTTTTAAAAAAAGCTAATATGATCTTTAGCTACAGAAGTTTAATGAAAGTCTTCTGTCAGGGTAAGGAGTGTGACAGATTGATCATTTGCTCTGACCAATCCGTAGCTGATTGTTTTCAGTTCTGGAGATCTCATTGAAGAAACAGCATTGAGAAAGTAAAGAATATGGAGAAGAGATTGCATAGGATGAAGGAGATCAAAGGTCATATGTTAGGATTATAAGGTGAGAACTCAGGTTGTCTGGACAATAACAAGGTGAGAACTCAGGTTGTTTGGATAGTGACAAAGTGAGAACTCTGGTTGTCTGGACAATTACAAGGTGAGAACTCAGGTTGTCTGGACAATGACAAGGTGAGAACTCAGGTTGTTTGGATAGTGACAAAGTGAGAACTCTGGTTGTCTGGACAATTACAAGGTGAGAACTCAAGCTGACTTGACAGTTCTCTGGCTTAGACCTTTGGTTCAGGCCTTTAAAGGGAGTTTACACCTTAGGAATTCTAGGAGGAGCAAGCTCATAGTGGAAGTATTTCCCCACACCCGACTGAGTTCTTACCTGCCTATTCTCTGGGAGGATAAAAGAAGGGCAGCATTGGGTCTGGGATAAAGTCGTGACGCCAGGCAGGCTGAAAGGAGACCAGTCTGATGTGAGAAAGGACAAGAGCTGGAGAAGATTCAGAGCTCCAAGAAACCTGTGCACAGAGGAAAAGATTTTACAGATCTCCTCCCAGAGAAGGATTATAACTGAGCAGACAGACCCTCACAATTCAAGAACTTTACAGTCATATCCTAGAAAAACATCACTGAAGAAAACAAAGAATACTAACCTGAGCAGTAGCATGTTTAGGGAAAGTGGTGGAGCACACAATAGTTTCCCTGAAACTTAGGACAGCTCCTGGCACATAGTAGGTACTGCATTGATTGACATATGCAGAGGGATTAGACTTTTTTATCTTGAATCCATTTTATCGTGCATCAGACACAGGAACAATGGGGGGGGGAAGGGAATATTTCAGGAGGATCATTTTGTGTCAGTACTAAGAGAAACAACCTAAGATGAAGAATTGTCCAAAAGTGAAAATAGTTTCTTGAGGAAGATGCTGGCTTCCTTATCATTTCTTTTTTTTTTTTCTTTTTTGAGTTTTGAACCTTCATTTTAATGCACAGTTCAAATTAGCACAAAATTAACTACATGTGTTATAGAAAGCATTACAAATATAGGCATTAATTTATTTATTTTTAGGATAATTTTTTAAAATATTTTTTATTATATTTTTTAAATAATATTATCCCTTGTATTCATTTTTCCAAATTATCCCCCCTCCCTCTACACCCTCCCCCCGATGACAGGCAATCCCATACATTTTACATGTGTTACAATATAACCTAGATACAATACATGTGTGTAAATACCATTTTCTTGTTGCACAATAAGCATTAGATTCCGAATGGTACATGCAACCTGGGCAGACAGATATTAGTGCTAACAATTTACATTCACTTCCCAGTGTTTCTTCTCTGGGTGTAGCTACCTCTGTCCATCATTGATCAACTGGAAGTGAGTTGGCTCTTCTTTATGTTGAAGATTTCCACTTCCATCAGAATACATCCTCATACAGTATTGTTGTTGAAGTGTACAGTGATCTTCTGGTTCTGCTCATTTCACTCAGTATCAGTTGATGTAAGTCTCTCCAAGCCTCTCTGTATTCCTCCTGCTGGTCATTTCTTACAGAACAATAATATTCCATAACATTCATAGACCATAACTTATTCAGCCATTTTCCAATTGATGGGCATCCATTCATCTTCCAGTTTCTAGCTACAACAAAAAGAGCTGCCACAAACATTTTGGCACATATAGGTCTCTTTCCGCTCTTTAGTATTTCTTTGGGATATAAGCCCAGTAGTAGTACTGCTGGGTCAAAGGGTATGCACAGATTGATAACTTTTTGGACATAGTTCCAAATTGCTTTCCAGAATGGCTGGATTCTTTCACAACTCCACCAACAATGTATCAGTGTCCCAGTTTTCCCACATCCCCTCCAACATTCATCATTATTTGTTCCTGTCATCGTAGCCAATCTGACAGGTGTGGAGTGGTATCTCAGAGTTGTCTTAATTTGCATTTCTCTGATCAGTAGTGATTTGGAACACTCTTTCATATGAGTGGATATAGTTTCAATTTCTTCATCTGAGAATTGTCTGTTCATATCCTTTGACCATTTATCAATTGGAGAATGGTTTAGTTTCTTATAAATTAGGGTCAGTTCTCTATATATTTTGGAAATGAGACCTTTGTCAGAACCTTTGCTTTTAAAAATATTTTCCCAATTTGTTACTTCCCTTCTAATCTTGTTTGCATTAGTATTGTTTGTACAGAAACTTTTTAGTTTGATGTAATCAAAATCTTCTATTTTGTGATCAATAATGATCTCTAGTTCTCCTCTGGTCATAAATTCCTTCCTCCTCCACAAGTCTGAGAGGTAGACTATCCTCTGTTCCTCTAATCTGTTTATGATTTCATTCTTTATGCCTAAATCATGGACCCATTTTGATCTTATCTTGGTATATGGTGTTAAGTGTGGATCCATATCTAATTTCTGCCATGTTAATTTCCAGTTTTCCCAACAGTTTTTTCCAAATAATGAATTTTTATCCCTAATGTTGGTATCTTTGGGTTTGTCAAAGATTAGATTGCTATAGATGTACCCTTTTTTGTCCTTTGTATCTAATCTGTTCCACTGATCTACCAGTCTATTTCTTAGCCAATACCAAATGGTTTTGGTGACTGCTGCTATATAATATAGCTTTAGATCAGGTACACTTAGACCACCTTCCTCTGAGTTTTTTTCATTAGTTCCCTTGCAACTCTCGACCTTTTATTCTTCCATATGAATTTTGTTATTATTTTTTCTAGGTCATTGAAATAGTTTCTTGGGAGTCTGATTGGTATAGCACTAAATAAATAGATTAGTTTGGGGAGTATTATCATCTTTATTATATTTGCTCAGCCTATCCAAGAGCACTGAATGTCTTTCCAATTATTTAAATCTGACTTTATTTTTGTGGCAAGTGTTTTGTAATTTTTCTCATATAATTCCTGACTTTTCTTTGGTAGATGGATTCCCAAATACTTTATACTCTCAACATTTGTTTGGAATGGAATTTCTCTTTGTATCTCTTGCTGTTGCATTTTGTTAGTGATATATAAAAATGCTGAGGATTTATGTGGATTTATTTTGTATCCTGCCACTTTGCTGAAATTTTGAATTATTTCTAATAGCTTTTTAGCAGAGTCTTTGGAGTTCTCTAAGTATACCATCATGTCATCTGCAAAAAGTGATAGTTTGATTTCCTCATTTCCTACTCTAATTCCTTGAATCTCTTTCTCAGCTCTTATTGCCGAGGCTAGCGTTTCTAGTACTATATTGAATAGTAATGGTGATAGTGGGCAACCTTGTTTCACTCTTGATCTTACTGGGAAAGGTTGCAGTTTATTTCTATGGCATATTATGTTTACTGACGGTCTTAAATATATGCTCCTGATTATTCTAAGGAATAGTCCATTTATTCCTATACTCTCAAGAGTTTTTAGTAGGAATGAATGTTGGATTTTGTCAAATGCTTTTTCTGCATCTATTGAGATGATCATATGGTTTTTATTAATTTGATTATTAATATGGTCAATTATATTAATAGTTTTCCTAATATTAAACCAGCCCTGCATTCCTGGAATAAATCCTACTTGATCATAGTGTATTATCCTGGAGATGATTTTCTGAAGTCTTTTTGCTAATATCTTATTTAAGATTTTAGCATCAATATTCATTAAGGAAATTGGTCTATAATTTTCTTTCTCAGTTTTCAATCTACCTGGTTTAGGTATCAGTACCATGTCTGTGTCATAAAAGGAGTTTGGTAGGACTCCTTCATCCCCTATTTTTTCAAATAATTTATATACTATTGGGGCTAATTGTTCTTTAAATGTTTGGTAGTTATTCACATGTGAATCCATCTGGTCCTGGGGATTTTTTCCTGGGGAGTTGATTAATAGCTTGTTCTATTTCTTTTTCTGAAATGGGACTAGTTAAGCAATTTATCTCCTCCTCTGTTAATCTAGGGAGACTATATTTTTGGAGGAAGTCATCCATTTCACTTAAGTTATCAAATTTATTGGCATAAAGTTGGGCAAAGTAACTCCTTATTATTTCTCTAATTTCCTCTTCATTGGTGGAAAGATCCCCCTTTTCATTTGTAAGACTAACAATTTGATTTTCCTCTTTCTTTTTTCTGATCAAATTTACCAAAGGTTTATCTATTTTATTGGCTTTTTCATAAAACCAACTCTTGGTTTTATTTATTAATTCAATAGTTTTTTTTTTTTACTTTCAATATTATTGATTTCTCCTTTTAATTTTTGTATTTCAAGTTTAATTTTTGGTTGGGGGTTCCTTATCATTTCAAGTCATCACATGAATATAGAGTGACCCGGGCCGAGGTATCATAGCTAAAACTCCTATTTATCTCTGGTTAAACTATGGAAACTTGAAGGTTCATGCTCAGCCTAATATTTTGTGCTTCTGTGGTCCATGCTAGTCTCTTCTTCACTAGAAATCTGAGCCCTGGTTGCCCATTGCAATCTGTTGGCTATTACTATAGTCTTCCTTATTGAGAGAAGTAATTCATTTTGATTCCTATTCTATTCTAATCAATATTAATCAATCTGATAGAATCATACCAAAGTTCTGTATGTGACACCCAGAGGTGTGAGCTGCCTGTTCTAAGTTCACTTGCTTAAATATAGTTAACAAATGGGTCTCTATCTTCTTTCCTTGATATGGTGACCAAGTGTGGCAGAAATCCTAAATATATGGAAAGTCCCCCAAATAGTGTTGTACCTCCAGGCAATCATTTGTTCAATAGGAGTGGGTGATGATCTTATGAGTACTTAGGCCACTCACTGTGATAGTTTGTGCCATTTCCTCTTGCCCAAATCAAGAGGAAACCTCTCCATCTCTTATGGAAATATTACTTCCTTAACCCAACTTGTGACTGTTGACATATTGCTTATTTTACCTTAAGTTTCACATATCAATTGATGATTGATTGATTTAATTTATATTTGGTGTAACTGTTCCAGAATAACTGGATATCTAGTAATATAAAAATAGGACCCTAGAAGGAGGAAGCATCTCACATCCTAAGGAAGATCTGAAGTCCACTTCATTAGAGGGATCATGGACTTTTTAATAATAAAGTGCCAGTGGTTCAGAGCTCTGCCTCAGTCTTTTTTTATATAGATGATAATTTTAACCCTCACATTGTTGCTGACTCAGATTGAAGAGGGAGGGAAACTGTTCCCTTTACTGAATCTGTGTTTCCTTTAAGATTATCACTAAACTGTGTTGAGTCCCCTTTCTGATCTCAAAGATCAGGATAGAGTCTAGAGACAGGACCCATCCTCCCAGGTTGAGAGAAGTAATCAAATCCCATTGATCTTTTTGAAGTTCTGAGTTCTCATTCAATTGAGAAATCCTGGTCTGATCAGCTCTGGTTGTCCCAGCCCCTACCAAGATATCCATATATAACAGGTTCCCTTAAACTTAACTCCTTGCAGAAGGCCCAAGCTGAGCACTCAGCATAAAATTCTACTTCCCCAATAATACTCTGCCACTATAGAAGTCAGTCTCTTAGCAAACTGGTTTCTATCCAACAATAAACTTTCATTTTGCAATTAATAATTTGGGAATAAGTGAATTCTTTCACTTTAAACCTGCACCCAATTAAAAGGGGATTTTAACAACTCTCTTATTGCCACTAATCTCATCACCACCTGGAATTGAGGAGATTCAAACCTCATCAAGATAGGACAGTGGTGCATGGAACACAACCTCTTTTAGTCGGCCCCTGCAAGGAATCCAAAAGGAAGTACATACTTGGTCAAATTCTCACTAAATGTCCCCTTCTCTGGGAGGTTGAATTCCCATCAATGTTTGCACCCAAATTGTCTGAGCTTGCAGTGAATCTTTAAGTGTGGTATCTGCTTTCATTTGTCCTAAATGTATTTTCATTAAGAAGAATCCAAGGGTAGCTAGTTAGTGCAGTAGATAGGGCACCAGCCCTGAAGTCAGGAGGATCTCAATTTAAATTTGGTCTCAGACACTTAACATTTTCTAGCTGTGTGAACCTGGGCAAGTCATTTAATCCCAATTGTCTGAGCAAAAAAAAAAAAAAAAAAAAAAAAAATCTCCATTTGGTCAACGTGGAACTATTAATTTAAAGGTATAAACTCTAGAGCATTCAAATTCCATTTTTATAAAAATTATATGGTGACATTTTAAACTTTTTACAAATAAATTAATGTCTTTTTCCTTCTTTTTTCCCTTTCTTTCATTTTGTTAAGAGATCTGAGGGATTCAACAATGAATTTGCTAATTTTCAACCTTTAGCTACCTATCTATTTTTAAAACTTGCTATTACTTAAAATAGATTTTGTTTTTGCCTTTAAATTCTTTTTTTAATCATTGTTTTATTTTAATACACATTGTTTTATGAACTATATTGATGGAGAAAAATCAGAACAAATGGGAAAAACTAAGATTAAAAAAAAAAAACAAAAACGGAAAAAAGAAGTGAACATAGCATGTGTTGTTTCCTTAGTTCTTTCTCTGGCTGAAGATGGCATTTTCCATCCCCGAAGTCTATTGGGATTTCTTTAGATCGCTGAACAACTGAGAAGAACCAAGCCTTTCATAGTTGCTCATTGCACATTCTTGCTATTAATGTGGTTCTGCTTGTTTTGCTTAGGAGTCTTCTGAAATCAGTGACCTAGAGGAGTTCAGTACTCTGGAGAGCGCCATAGCCTAACAGCATTTGGAGAGACTCCCAAGGGCTTTGCTGTCTTTGGCAACTGTCTCCAGGGAGCTCCCATTAGAAACCCACTCTATTGACCTCTTCCTGCTTGATTCTATGCATCCAAAAACTCCACAAGCTTCAGGTGTGTCCCCTCCACCCCCAACCTGTAGGGAACTTAGAGACAGGAGCACAACTCAGAAAAGACTGTTTAGCCTCACATCCAACCACAGAAGAGCCGTTGGAGACCTTTTCCTGAGGTGGCAGTGAAGTTGGCAGCAACAAGTCCCCAAGCACCATGGGACAAGCACATTAGGAAGCAGCTGCTTACAGCCCAAAACGCACAAGGCTCCTGAACAGAAGGAAGACAGGAGTGTTTGGAGAGAATAAGCAGGTCAACATTTTCAGGGAGCCTTCAGCCCGTGGGTCTTACTCAAACTGAGGGCAACTCTAGAATCTGAATGTGGATGCCCCATCCCGGTACCCAGGCATGGGCTCCCACCAGCTCAGCCTTAGTACTGGTCCCAGGATCCTGCTCCTCCTGTTTGCTCTGACCCCATCTGCCTTCTGTCTGTCCCCTGAGAAGGAAAGGCAGGGTCTCCCCGGGCAGGAGAACTCAGGGCTAATAGGCTCCCAGGCTGAGGAGCCCTGGGACCCCCAAACAGGAGGGAGTCAGCAAAAGGCCAGTCCTGAACTTGGAAACAAGGGGCTCAGGTAAGGAGTTGCCAGGAATGCTTGGAAGCCTGTGACTTGGATCATCGGTGGATAACAGGAGAGAAATGTATGAGAATCTGGGAAGAAACAGTATAATGGACAAAAAACCAGAGCTGGGCTAAGGTACATAGAAAGAACAGTGTGTTACTGTCAAGAGAAGTCAGGGATCAAGACGTAAAGAAATGGTTGAGGAGAATAGATAATCAGGGGTGGGGAGAGGGTAGAGATAAATAGTTTTCTGCGTCTCAGAAAGACTGGGAAAAAGGGAGTTGGTGAAAACAGTTGGGTGGGGATTAAAGAGGAGACAGAAAATTCAGCATGAATGTGGGTGGAACTGAGAGCAGCTTACAAGAGACAAAGAAAGAGACAGAGACACAAGGTTGAGGAGAGAAAAGGAGGAAGGGGAAAGGAAGATAGTAGGAAAGAAAGCAATAAAAATTAAAAAAAAACTTTTTCAGGCATGGGACAGCTGAACTGGAAAAGGAGAATGAAGGAAGAAAGAGGAGACTAGAAGAGGCAGAGGGGAAAATGTGAAGAGAGGAAGAGAGAATAAGGAACAGAACAGAAGTGAGAAAAGATGTGGGGTTGTTTGGGGAGAGATTTCATGACTGGGGAAAAGGAAGGAAAAACCATTTTCCCTTCTGCCTTTTTAAAATCCCATGTGGAGTATGGCGATCAGTTCTGAGCTCTATGATTGAAGAAGAACCTTTGTAAACTAGAAAACCTTCAGAGGAGAATGATTAGGATAGAAAAGGGATTAGCCAGAGTAGTGGTCGGGGTATAGAGCCCTCCCACCAATACTTAGTAACTGTGACGATGGCTTAAGCTCCCTGAGTCTCCATCTCTCATCTGTTACTTGGGAATCTGGGCTCTACTTATTTCACATGAGAGAGTTTTATAAATCTAAAAGTATTATTTTTAAAAAGTGCTAGAAGGTCTTTCATTTTTGTTGCTATCTTTATTGAGCAGTTCTTAAGGAATGAAGGTGTTTCTTCTGGAGAAAACTGTGGGGTGGGGAGGCAAAATCAGTGATTTCTGGCTTGGAACAGATGAAAGGTTTCTGAAGAGTAGAAGGATTAGATTTGTTTTGCATGACAACAGAGTGCAGGAGTAGGGCTGAGGAGGAGGAGATTGTACAGATGTCAGCAAGTCACTGAAGACTCCCTAATAATCAAAGCTGTTCAAAAGGAGTAGGCAATCTCCCAGGAGGTAGGTAATAAGTGCCCTTTCAGCAGATAAAAAAGGACTGTTGTCAGGGATGAATAGCATGTTGTGTTTCCTTATAGTAGGTAAGAACCTTGAAAGCAGGAACAATTTCACTTCTGACCTTTTTTTTTTTTTTTTTTTTTTTTGTCTCCATCACTTGGCTCATAGTAAGTGCTCTAGAGATGTTTAGTGCTTGATTGATTTGACAGAATGTTTATTCAGTTTAATATTAGCCTAAGTGGCTTCTTCCGTCCCTTGTAACTGAGATTCCATGATTCTAAAAAAAAAAAACAGAGAAAGGAAAGAAGGAGAATTAGTTTTGGGGATTTATAAAGCATTTACATAAATTATAAAGCAAAGTAAATGAAAAATAAATTAATAAAAAAAAAAAAACCTTCATTAAGCATCTACTGTGTTCCAGGGCATTGGGTTTACAAAAGCAAAAATGAGGCTGTCTTTGATCAGAGACAGCTAATAAGTGTCAGGTGAAGGATTCAAATTCAGATCTCCTAACTCCAAGTAGAGTCAGGAAGAATTGAGTCCAAATTCTGCCACAGACAATCACTAACTGGGTGATTGTTGCCAAGTCATTTCTCTTATGTTTCCCTTAGTTTCCTCACCTGTAAAATGAAGATAATAATAATACCTCTAAGGATGGTTGTGAAGGTCAGATGAGATAATAACTTTAAAAGGCTTAGCACAGTATCTGGCACATAGTAAGTGCTTAATAAATGCTTATTTATGGACAGTAATAGCAACAGTCGAGGATGGATAAAGCACAAGCCCTGCTCTCAAGGAGCTTATGGCATAATGGAAGCTAAAGGCATGTTCACCACAGTGAAAGGGAGAGATCCCATGTGCCGAGAACATCAGGTCTGGGAAGGGAAGAAGGGAAGAGTGAGATAAAGTGAGGTAGGAGGGACACTAGGATCAGAATTCATCCACTTTGGAAGCTACGGTAATGTATTGTTGTTGGATGATGACCTATGACACATAACACATGGCAAGGGATATATGGACTGACTTGACATGGAAGGATGAAATTACTTAAATGAGAATGGAGAGCCTTTAAAGACTTGAGTACATGAAGCAGGCAGGCTATAGGAAACTGTTAGGGACACCAGACGTCCTGCAAGCCCCTACCAGCTCAGAGAAGCAGAGCGTCTGCTTGTGAGATGAGAAAGGATAGAATGTAGGATGTGGTTGAGTCTCATTCTGCTAGATCCCAGAGGGTACAACCAGGAGCCACGGGGACAAAGCTGCGAAGGGGAAGGTGCCAGCTCCCCATGACGAGAGCTGTCTCGAAGCAGAAGGGGCTGCCTTGGCAGGTGGCAGACTCCCCCTCACTGGGCAGGACCACTAGGTGGGGATCTTGAGGGGCTGCTTCTCATTCAGCTACGGGTATGGGCATGGCGTGGTCTTGGAGGACTCTCTCGGTCAGCCCAGACTGAGATTTCAGGATCCCAGGAACCTCCTAAAGACCATGAGAGAAGCTGCTCAAAGAATGGAGACAAGGGAGCAGTTGAGTGGGAGGATCTTCAGGTCAGCTTCACTAGACAAGCTTAGCTACCAGCCAGAAATTTGAAAGGGAGCACATTGCCGGCTCTCAGAGAAGGGAGCTAACCAGGCCTGGGCAGCCTTCAGGCGCTTGATCTGGATCTTGAAGAACTAGTGCAACATGGTTAAACTGAGGGAAAAGAAGAAGGGTACCCAGGTGGGGAAAATGCCTTGGAAAATAGCTCTTTTGAGGGTCAACTATTAAATAACTATTAAAATAAATTAACATTAATTTATTAATATACATATTTATATTTGAATATATTAATATATTTAATATTATACATATTAATATATTAAATAAATATATATTTATATTAATTAATTTATTCATATTAAAGCTAGTTATTCCCTCTTGGGGGAAGGGAGTAAAAGCTTCAAAAGAAGGGTCTTTAACACTAGGAACTGCCTCCAAGGGCCCTGAGGTCAGTCTTTGGGGGAGTCCAGCCTTGGGGGAAGGAGAGCTGAGGGGAAAGGTTCCCCTCTTTCCACCCCTGGGGCCCCACTGGCAAGCCAGTCACAGCCCACTCTCAGTCATGACCTCCCATCATGCCCAGCAGGTTTCCAGACCAACCAGGCCTTATAAGGCCCAAGCGCACCTGTAGACAGCCAAGGTTTAAGCCCAATTCTGAATCACAGTGGTTCATCTTTGGCAGTGGGACTCAACTGATTGTCCTTGGTAAGTGACCTTTGAACTTCTCATTCTTCCTACCTCTCCGGAGTTGGGAAAGAACTCTGTTTCTGACTGGGTATAAGCCACTTTCCTGAGGGTCTTCTTGGGATTAAGAAGTTCGTATTGATGCACCAATGTGGGTCTCCCTACAGCAGCCCATGGAGATGACTGTGGCCCAGAATATAAGGCACACTCCCAGGACACACTCAAGGAAAAACATTGTCCCCAACTCAGGGAGTAGAATATGGGGTAATGAAGGGCAGATCCAGGCTTTCTAGCAGAAGAAATCAAAGAACCAGAATTTCTTTCCCCCTCTAAAGGGGGTCCCCTTACACCAGGAAACCATGAGGAGACCTGGGGGACTGAGTGAGGCAAGCACAGGCTTTTTCCCCAAAATCTATGGCCTGTTGCATAGACACAGCGAACAGCTTCAGTGTCCTAGTGAGGAACTAGTGGGCGGCACAGTGGGAAGATGCTGGAGCCTTGGCTGCCAGACTGCCTGGGGCATACCCCCACTGAGAACTGCCTGAGGGGGAGCTACAGACTATGGGCAGCAGAAACTAAAGCACTGGCTCCCTCAACAGGCAGCTCTCTGAGGCCTCTGGTCTTAGCCTCTTGAGGGAAAGGAGGAGTTAATGGAGCAAAGTAGGGAGCCCAAGTCAGGCTTGGGAAACTTTGATCCCAGGTACCTTAAACTGTGGTGGGTTAGGGGCAGTAAAAGGCAGTGGAAAGAGTGATTCCAAGGTCAGGACTTGGAATGAGGAAGGCTGAGGTTGGAATTCTGACTTTGGCTTATTGATTGGTGGGATGGAGGACCCAAATGACATCATTATGTTGGGGTCAAGGGCTGATCAGATCTATAAGGTTTGGGGAGGCTCTTCCACAAAGGAGGCACAAGTAGCCCGTATGAATGTGTGGAGTGGAGGTGTCTCTACGTTTGTGCCTCTCACATTCTTTTGAGCCACTTCCTTTGTTACTGACCAGCTGACTGAATCTGGGCAGGGTAATTCATCTCTCCAGGCCTTAGAGACCTCATCTATTTAAAAAAAAAAAAAAAAAAAAGGTGGAGGCTGCTAGGTGGCGCAGTGGAGAGAGCACCAGCCCTGAATTCAGGAGAACCGGAGTTCAAATGTGGCCTCAGACACTTAACACTTCCTAGCTGTGTGACCCTGGGCACTTAACCCCAGCCTCAGAAAAAGAAAAAAAACAAAAACAAAAAAGGTAATAGAACTCAATGGTCATAGAGGTCCTTTGTACCTCCAAATCCCTGGTCCTATGAGAAAAGCCTAAGAAGAAATGCTCATTGGGAAGTTAGGATAAATCCAAAAGTCATTCCAGTCTTAGCAGACACTAGCAGAAAAGCACAGGACCTGAGAGTGAGGGAATATACCTTGGAGAGAAATAGAGTCTCTGCTGAGCTCAAACACGAGGGAAAGTCTGTGGAAAGGATAAAGAAGGTCTTGGAGATAATGATTAAAGGATATTCTCTGAGGCAAGGAGAGAAAATTCTCCTCAGGCAGGGGGAAGTGTCCAAATGAAGCGCCCTAGTTTCTCTGCTGAGGGCTAGCTAAGGGGGATGAGAGTGAGAGCCTGGGCTTGGCAGGATAGCACTCACAGAGAATAAGGACAGAATATTATTAGCATGTCAAAAAATTGTAGGTGACACAGAAAGGGAATCTGGGAGTCATGGTATCATCTTTTTCTTATTTCTTATCCAGAGAGGACAAATGTCTCCTAAATATCAGAATTTAACAGGGAGGGGAAAAAAAGAGGAAGAGAGGAAGGGGGTGGAACCAAGGGAAGGGAGTGCACGACTGAGGAGTCCCAGGTTCCCTAGGTTTGAGAAACATTAGGAATGGGGGATATTATCATCAACAACAGGAACATCGACTGGCGTGATACATATGAATGTTAATGTATCTCCACTTTGTGTAACCGACTTCATCTCTTATCTCTGCCACAGAACCAGGTCAGCCCAAGCTGTCCCCCACTGTCAATGTCTTTGCTCTAGCCCAAGATGAGCTAAAGACCCAAAAGGCCACTCTTGTGTGTCTGATGAGCGGCTTTTACCCAGGAGTTGTGGAGGTGACCTGGATCATGGATGGCTCCCCCATGTCCCGGGGCGTAGAGACCAGCCGGCCATTCCGCCAGACTGACAACAAGTACTCATCCAGCAGTTACCTCACACTCTCTGCGGACCAGTGGATGTCAGCCAGTGCCTTCATCTGCAAGGTCACCCATGATGGCAAGGTCATCCAGAAGGAGCTGTCCCCAGCCCAGTGCACTTAATGCCTACGTACCTCCTGCCCCCCTTCCCTCTATTCCCACACATGGGAGCCTCCCTAGCTTACCCCCTTCCTTCCCTGCTTTCAATAAAGGTCTTATCCTTTCTATTTCAATCACCTATCATGTCTTCTGGTTCTGATCTCCCCTCCCCTTGATGCTGGCTCATAACATGGGGGCAAAAAGCCAACACAGGCCAACCACCCTTCCAAAGATAGAAGATGAAAGATCCCTTCCACCAACATGCTGACTTCTTCCCAAAGGCCTCTGAGACCTGAAGAAAATCTAAAACTGCTTTTGTCCAAAGGATAGATTCTCTGAGATGGAGTAAGGGGAGAAGAATGGGGGAAATATAGGTTTATTGTATGGAGCACAAGGCCTGGAGTCAGGAAAACCTGAGTTCAAATCCAGCTCTAGACACTTCCTAGCCCTGCTATATGGAGACTAGATGGCATCAGGATAAGACTGGAATCAGGGAGCCTAGGAGAAGCCGATTACAAGGAGCCAGACCTGGGGTGAAGAGCGAGTGACCCAAGAGAAAGGATAGATTAAAAAAAAACAGGGCTGTGTGAGGTAGGATATGAAGGAATGAAGGACAGAATTTGGAGGATGCTGAATAGTCAGGAAAAGTGACAGTGAGGAGGAGTGGAAGAGGAGCCCTCGCTTTAGTGAACCTGAGTGACAGGGATTTTGGCCACTCACTTGGCAATGGACAGGGCATCACCATGACAACCTCCCTTCTGCTTTTTCCTCCCTTGACACTCATCCAGATACTCTCTACCATGTTTCCCCCTCCCTTTCTAGTTTCTGTACTTCCTTACATGAGCACGTCTTCTTAGTATATGGCAGCCACCCTCACACCCTCTTACTGATAGGATTTCCTTACTCGGAGCCAGACTCTGCACAAGGACCTCTTCCCACCAGGTCTCTGAGATCCTTATGAG
This sequence comes from Sminthopsis crassicaudata, assembly GCF_048593235.1. NCBI lineage: Eukaryota > Metazoa > Chordata > Mammalia > Dasyuromorphia > Dasyuridae > Sminthopsis > Sminthopsis crassicaudata. Next base: position 120,559 of record NC_133617.1, on the reverse strand, counting down.
GCTAAATTAGCCTCCTTGTATCAGGCCTTCTGATGATTGCATCCCTCCCCAAGGGCACAGAGCCACCCCAGAGGAACAAGTAAGAGAGCAGTGTTTTCATAGTTCCCTGACAGCTGGCCACAGAAGGCTGCCAGGCCAGAGTAACAAGAGGCCAGTAGTTGCACAGCTCCACTGACATCCGGCCACAGAGAGCTGCCATGTACAAGTGTTGCTTAATGGCATTCATAGAACACATCATTATTACTAAACATGGATCCTGTCTACATGCGTTCCTTGTATTGATGCTCCTTTGCAGGGGCTCCAGTCTCACACATTTCCTACCTGTCTTCCCCTCTACAGGTGAACCTGGGTCACACTTCTCTAAGACCATCCACTCTTCCCACTGATTATGTATATGTTCTCCCTGGTTTGAGGGCTCTTTCTTTTGTTGATACATTTTTGGTTATTCTGTTTCATTAAAATACTCTTTTTGAAGAAGTTTGCTCATTTGACTAATTAGTAAAATTAAATATTTTATTAGCTATACATGTAATGCCAGAGAAACTGAGGCAAAACAGAATTTAGCTTTAATATTTCTAATAGTGGAGAATTTGGGCTAACCAAAACTATCTGAAGCCAGTTGGCTGAATGGGACTCTTGTCTCAAAGTATTCAGCACTGAGTCATTAATTCCAGAGACTTTTATAGGGTTCCAGTTATCAGGGAAATAAAGGCACGAGGGGAGAACACTGGATAAACCATAACTTAGTCCTGACAAGTTGGGATTCAAGAAGATCAGGAGCAGGAGATAGTGAACAATACCCAGACATTTGAGATAAGCCATCTGGAGTTTTATTACTCACTGGAATGTTAGAATGGCCAGATTTTAATGAGGTAAAGGAGGAGTTATGGCCATAATAATTTTATTCAGGGCATAGCATAATAATTTCAGGGAAACTGAAGCATTATTTCCACACTCTCTCAAGTGGGTATTCAAATCATTGAATTATCTTGGAGGGTCTCAACACCATGATTTTGATCAACCCTACCTGGAGCGGACAAATCAAAATAAAATTAGAAAAGATGTAAGGACCTATGACAAGGACAAGTCTCTCCCTGATACCCCCAGAGCTGTTAACAGCATTCCTTGTTGCAAGGAAGGCCTCCCTATTGCAAGAATAGCATGTCACAGGGGCACCCAGGTGGCAGAGTGGATAGATCACCAGTCCTGAAGTCAGGAGAACCTGAGTTTAAATGTGGTATCAAACATTTAACACTTCCTAGCTGTATGACCTTGGGCAAGTCACTTAACACCAATTTCATCAGCAAAAAATAAAAAATAATAGCATGTTGTTACACCCCTATGGACTACTCTAACCTGGTAGCTCCCCTTAGAGCTACTCTTAATGCCCATCCATCGACGGCACGGCTAGGCCACACTTACCCATCTTCGGGCACCAACTCGGATCCCCTAGAGACAGACCACCAGGAGGTAGGGGTGAATCAAAAGAGAACTTTATTCTTAGATAGCATATATTTATACCCCCCTGAGGATCTGGGGGAAGGAGGAGGTCCTCTAGGAACCTGACATAATGGGATTGGCCTGAAAAGAAGGAGGGAGGCGTGCTAAGCCTAGAGAGCACTAAGGAGGGGAGGCGTGGTATCTGGAATCAGACACCACCTCTTGGGGCTAAGGATGGATACTCACCATCATAATCATGATCCTTCTAGCCACACTAGTAAACACTGTAGAATGAGGTTGGTGGGTCAGCTGAGCAGTCAACAGGCTAACCACTGGGGTGTCTCTAGTCCAGGGGCAGCGAGGCGGTCTGTAGGAATGGCAGCTGATCCAACTGCCTCAGAGGGACAAATCAGCCCATGCAGAAAAACAGAACAGCTCAAAGTTCACATTACAAGGATTTTAGAAAGAAGTCTGCTTGTAGCTACTGCCTTTGTGGTCTGGACAAGGTAGAAAGAACTTGGTTTTTTAATGATTAGAACTGGGTTTAATGCTCCAGATTGTATGTGAACACCACAAGCCCAGAACACAGAAGGCAGCACTGGGAGGGTTTAGAACTAGGAACCAAGAAATTGGAGCTGCATGAAACTTTAAAGAGCATCCTGTCAAATGAGTTGCCATTTCCTTGGCTAGAGTCTTGAGAAAATGATCCCAGGAATCCGTCTTTGGAGAAAACAGCTTGAGGCACATCCGGCATCCTACCCAGTGGACAAAGGGCCACCTGAGGAGGATGTCATCCTGTTCTGGACATTCCTGGAATGTGAGGTTCTCTCTGGCATTCCCTGTTTACCCTGAACTTTTCAGGAAGTCATCCTACTCTTTCTAATCCCTCCCATGCTTGTCCTAATCCTGGTAAATTCTCTCTCTCTCTCTGTCTCTCTCTCTCTCTGTCTCTGTCTCTGTCTCTGTCTCTGTCTCTCTCTCTCTCTCTCTCTCTCTCTGTGTCTCTCTCTCTCTCTCTCTCTCTCTCTCACACACACACACACACACACACACACACACACACACTGTGTCTGTCTGTCTGTCTGTCTGTCTGTCTCTCCCTTTCTGTCTCTCTCTTCTGTAAGTAGAAGGCAAAGGTTAAAGTGAGCTAGTCTTAGAACAAGGAAACAGACAGAGATTGTGACAGCCTTTCTATGGATTTATCAACATCCAGAAACTTCCATTCCATGGTTACTTTCCATGTCCTCTACAAATCTTCTAGGAACTAGCTAAATATGTATGAGAAAGGATAAAAAAAATGTTGCTCTTTGTTATAGAAAAGAGATTGTGGGTGTCCAGCCCCTTTCTTCCACTTCTCCTCCCCCACAGAAAAAGGGCCTCAGTTCCTTGGGTAGCGTTCCAGTGCAGTAATGACAGAAGAAAATGAATTAGAATCACTGAGAAATCCACTGTGGCAGGGGCAGTATGGATACTATGGGGTTGTGGCCCTCAGCAAGCATTTGCTTCTGAAGTGCTGCAGGCGCATGAACTGTCTATTGTACTCAGGGCTCCTTTCTTGGCTCTGGGGTCTTCAAGAACATTGGATTGAGTGAGAAGAGACTGGGGTTTGAGGGTGCGAATTTAGCTGGAATTTGAAGGAGGCCCAATGAGAATTAAAGGAGGAGGATGGGTTCAGAAGGTATGCTACGCTGTGAGAGTTCAATGGGATTCTCAAATGTTCTAGTATTGTAAACATCCAGTTGAGGATTGGAGGGAGGGTTTGTTAAATTTTCCTTTCAGATCATAATCAGACAGTTTGGGATGTATTCCCTTCAAACTGTGCTTCAGTTTTTAAAAAGATCCATGTCTGGGTGTAGGTTGGGGGAGGATCTTTGCTGGTGCTTCAGATGTGGATAGAAATGCCCTCCTAACCCCAAGCCTGCTAAAGGGGCTAAGCCTCAGGCTTTGGGTGTGTCTTGCAGCCTGCCTGGAATGGAAGAGCAGCTGCCTCTTTTCCAATATGTTTGGCAGCATACAGACCAACCCCTCTCTCTTGCAGACAGGAGCAACCCTTTCTGGGAGAAAGCTTCTCTACACTGTATGTTCCCAATTCTCTCTGACATATTTAACAGGTCTTTTCTTGGAGCACAGGTTTTGCTGAAATTAAATCTTTTAACAAGGGACCGGGGATCCTGAAGTCTAATGCTTTTGATCTTTTCACTGTTCTTACTCTCCTAAAACACATGCTTTTGTCATCCCTCCTCTGATCTCCTTTCCTCCTTCTTAATTCTAGTTTTGATTGGTCTAAAGGGAAACCATAAACCTTTGAGTGAGATCTCTGGAAACTTCAGAGTCATTTATTGTTTGGTTGGTTTTAACTCTGGTGGTCTTGCGTAGTCTTTCACCAAACTCATTGTTTCTCTAAGCCTGAATTTAAAAGGTGTTATGATTCTCCACAGTTTTCTAGGAGGTGAGATCCCAGTTTATTTGACTTGCTCTGGGGAACCTCTAGTTCTTTCAGCCCTGAAAGCTCCAGGCTGATGGCTTCTCTTAGGCTGTGGTTTTTCCTTTATTCCTAAGTAGTATTACTTGGGCTTACAATTCCATGTGTTACCCTGAGTCTTTCTGAATAGCCTTATTCGTTGTGGGCAATTAAGGAAATAGGTGTGAATTTCGGGAATCAGCATTTACTGGTCATTGCCAGCAGAGGGCACTGTTTGACAAGTTGGCATCTTTCCCCTGCTCTGTGGAAGCTAATGTTGCACATGCATCAAAAAGAGCTCAAGGATGCTGAGGGAAATGAGCAGAACTAGGAGATCATTACACACTTCAACAATGATACTGTATGAGGATGTATTCTGATGGAAGTGGAGATCTTCAGCATAGAGAAGATCCAACTCACTTCCAGCTGATCAATAATGGACAGAAACAACTACACCCAGAGAAGGAACACTGGGAAATGAGTGTAAACTGTGAGCATTGTTTTTTTTTTTTTTTGTTTTTTTTTGTTTGTTTTGTTTTGTTTTGTTTTGTTTTTCTTCCCAGATTATTTTTACCTTCTGAATCCAATTCTTCCTTTGCAACAACAACAACAAAATTCGGTTCTGCGCATATATTGTACCTAGGATATACTATAACATATTTAATATGTATGGGAATGCCTGCCATCTAGGGGAGGGGGTGGAGGGAAGGAGGGGAAAATTGGGAACAGAAGGGAGTACAAGGGATAATGTTGTAAAAAATGTTATAATTATAAAATTAATAATAAAAAAAAAGAGCTCAAGGGTGGACTAGATGTATGCACCTGATAAATGATGTAATATATGTTTCTTTGTCAATGGTTAACCAATTATTATTTTGTTATATCTAAGAATGGGGAGACTTAAATGAGATAATGGATGAAAAGCACTTTTTAAATTATTAATGTAAATATATATATATATATATATATATAAACACATATAATGTGTATGCCTGTATATGTGTCTATTATTAGCATTAACCTATAGTCCCCAGATCTTCACTCACATGATGATTTCATTCTTTGAGTATCATATTGCATTTTTGCTGAATTCAAGAAATGTTTTTGGAGAAGAGGGAGTGCTCATGAAAGCTTAAGAACTAGACTCTTTGGCAGAAAAAATATGCATAGACTTAAATTTAATATGCACAAATGCTTTTTAAAGCTTCAGTTGTGTGACCCTGGATAAGGCATTTGACCAGTCTACCTCAGTTTCCTTAACTGTAAAATGGGCTTATGGACCTGTCTCCCAGGGTTGTTGTGAGGATCAAATGAGATAAATACATCACTTTGCAAAATTTAAAGCTCTCTATAAATGTTGGCTATCAGCATTGTTGCTGACATTATTTTGTTTTAGTTTGGTTTATTTATTTATTATAGCTTTATACTGACAAAACATCCATAAACATGGGTAATTTTTCAACATTGACCCTTGCAAAAACTTCTGTTCCAATTTTTCCTCTCCTTCCCTCCACCCCCTTCCCTAAATGGCAGGTAGTCCCATACATGTTAAATATGTTAAAGTATATGTTAAATGCAACATATATATATATATATATATATATTTATACAGTTGTCTTGCTACACAAGAAAAATCAGATTTAGAAAGAAGGTAAAAATAACATTCAAAGAAAAACAAAAATGCAAGCCAACAATAATAGAAAGAGTGTAAATGCTATGTTGTGTGGTCCACACTCATTTCCCAGAGTTCTTTCGCTGGGTGTAGCTGGTTCTGTTCATTACAGATCAATTGAAACTAATTTGGATCCTCTCATTGTTGAAAAGAGCCACATCCATCAGAATTGATCCTCATATAGTAATGGGGTTGGAGCGTACAATGAACTTCTGGTCCTGCTCATTTCACTCAGCATCAATTCATGTAAGTCTCTCTAGGCCTCTCTGAAATCATCCTGCTGGTCATTTCTTACAAAACAATAATATTCCATAATATTCATATGTCACAATTTACCCAGCCATTCTCCAATTGATGGACATCCATTCAATTTCCAGTTTCTAGCCACTACAAAAAAAAAAAGGGGGGGGGGCTGCTGTTATGAGCCAGAACTTGAAACAAGGTGCTAAGTAAGTAGAATTGAGGAGACAATGGCTAAATCCAGTTCAGCATTGATTTAATCCTACAACAAATAATGGTTTCCTAGTGATGTAATGATTGGTAGATACTCAGTGTGGGTTATATAAGGAGAAGCTGTCAGGGCCAAAAAGGACAGGCTGAAACAGATTCATTCCATCTTCCACTTTTGTACTTTCCTTTTTTGTAATTTCCTTACATTATGTCTTCTATTTTTGTGATGCCAATTAAAGTTCTTCCCATCCTTTAAAGATTAACATGCAAAGAAAATTATCCCTCTCTAGGAAGCCTTCTCTGACTTTGTCCAGTTGTGGCCCTTTATTACTATTTTTTGTTTGCCCCCCTTTAAACCTTGCATCTATGATAGGATACTGCTGCCATTTTCCCATGAAGTATCTTCTTTTCAGACTTGGAAATCTGTTGGGAAATAATTGAATCTTTTCTAAATATGATTTATAAATCCCCTGCTAGCTCTACATCTTGGTCTTTCCAACATAAAGTGTCAAGGTCCGGGCTAGCTCCCTCTGAAGGGCTCAGAATAGGTCCTTGTCAGGATAAGCAAAAGTCCTTGCCCCACGTTGGACGCCAAATTGTCAAGTTCCTGTCATCTCTCAATTGTAATCCTTCTCTGGGAGGAAATCTCTTTTCTGTAAAATCTTTTCCTCTGTGAGCAGGTTTCTTGGGAAGCTTCTGGAGCCTCCAGCCAGACTCTCTCCTTCCAGACCACAGTCTAAACTCAATCTCCTAGTCAGAATAACTCCAGGCTCAATGCTGCCTCTTTTATCCTCCCAGAGAATGGGCATGTGAGAACTCAGGGGCTTGTGGGAAAATTACTTCAACCAATGAACTCGCTCCTTTTAAAGGTTGTGTAAACTCTTCCTCAGAATTTCAAAGGTGTAAACTCCCCCTAAAGGTGGGAACTAAAGGTGGGAATTCTGAGCTAGAGAATTGCCCAGACAACCTGAGTTCTCACCTTGTAATCCTAACAGTAATTAAAATCTATATTTAATTGTCCTCATAAATCAACATCATGTCTGGTTTTCCAAGAAATCTGATCAGTTAAGGAAGGAAGACCATGCAGGATTCAAATATATAGCAAGTCTCCTTTCCAAGGACACTTAAGTGCCTCATCCTACCCTTTTCTATTGCTTCCAGGCCATGTCCCATAACTCATCAATGTGTCAGTCAGTCAACAAGCATTTATTAAATGTTTAATATGGTCCAACATTGAGTTACATTCTAGGGAAACAGGGGAAATGACAGTAAAAAAGAAATACAGTCCCATCATGAAGGAACCTGAATTCTAATGAAGAAAGAGAACATATAAAAGACCTTAAAATATCCTAGCATGGTAGAGGAGAAACATGGGATGGGGAATAGTGACCAATTCTAAAGCATACCTCCCTCCCCCCCCCAAAAAAAAAGATGTTTCAAGAAGAGATTATCAAAGGGAAAATGGTTCATAGGAGCAGAGTTGTGAGGTAGCTGAGGATCAATGGGATAGTCCTAAAAATTAGTGATAATTAATATGATATATATATATATATATAGAAGGAAAAAAAATCAAAATGAATCACCCTTAACTTGCATTTGGGAGTTAGGACACTTGAATTCCAAATCCAGTCTTGGACACTAAATTTTTGTATCATCTTGGTAATATCCTTTCTCTCCCTTGGGCTTAATTTCCCCCTTTATCTAAAGGAACGTAAATGGAATATCTTGTCCAACTCTACATCTATAGCATGAATTCCTCGGTGATCTCTTAGTCTCCTCAGTTTTTGGCATGTTGTGGTTCTGTTCTCTCTCTTTATCAATGTGTATCAATGATTGATTCCATCCTGCTCTTTTTCTAGTGTGTATTAATGTTGGTGTTGTCTTTTCAACTCCGTGACATTGTGATGACTCAGTGATCTCCTGGATATGAACAGTTTCCCAAGGTAACAATTTCAGTTTCTCTATGGTTGCTCAAGCTGTGACTGTGCTCTTTAGCTGCTCCTTAAATTCCCTAAACAGCATCCCCTTCTCTGTGCGGGAGAGGGTGCTTTCTCTAAATTTCCTGGAAGTAAGTGATTCTTACAGGGGTAGAGATCACAGTCTCTCCATAACTTCCTGTGTTGCAATTCTGGTCCCTGGACTTTCTGTAAGTCTTCCATAGGGACTCTCTCAAATGATATGTGGTATGTGTATGGAGGTGGGGTGTAAGATAGAGACAGAGACAGAGACAAACAGTGCATGCATGCACACTGAGATTTTCCCTAGATCTTTTAGCAATATTTCTCTACCACTGAGGTACATAACATGTCCACTTTTTAGCTTAAATTAATTATGCTAAATAATAACTGATCTTGAGAATAATTTTTGCAAAAGTCTTTGAAAATAAATAGTTCTTTAATAACAATATGGAATCTTGTTATTAGGCATTCCTGGAAAACAGGGAAACATAGATTTAGTCCTGGAAAACTAGAGAAATTAGTTATTAAAAAAAAAAAAAACAGAACTAAGAGAAACTGAAAGGTGAGGTGAAAAGATAGTTCAGCTGGGACACTGATGCATTGTTGGTGGAGTTGTGAAAGAATCCAACCATTCTGGAGAGTAATCTGGAATTATGCCCAAAAAGTTATCAAAATGTGCATACCCTTTGACCCAGCCATACTACTACTGGGCTTATATCCCAAAGAAATATTAAAGAAGGGAAAGGGACCTGTATGTGCCAAAATGTTTGTGGCAGCCCTTTTCATAGTGGCTAGAAGCTGGAAGATGAATGGATGTCCATCAATTAGAGAATGGTTGGGTAAATTATGGTATATGAAGGTTATGGAATATTATTGTTTATTGTTCTGTAAGAAATGACCAACAGGAGAAATACAGAGAGGATTGGAGAGACTTACATCAACTGATGCTAAGTGAAACGAGAAGAACCAGAAGATCATTATACACTTCAACAATGATACTGTACGAGGATGTATGCTGATAGAAGTGGATATCTTCAACATAGAGAAGAGCTAATCCAATTCCAATTGATTAATTATGGACAGAATCAGCTACACCCAGAAAAGGAACACTGGGAAATCAGTGTAAACTGTTATTTTTACCTTCTGAATCCAATTCTTCCTGTGCAACAAAAAATCTGGTTCTACACACATATATTGTATCTAGAATATACTGTAATATATTTAACATGTATAAGACTGCCTGCCGTCTGGGGGAGGGGGTTGGGGGAGGAAGGGAAAAAATCTGAATAGAAGTAAGTGCAAGGGATAATGTTGTAAAAATTACCCATGCATATGTACTGTCAAAAAATGTTATAATTATAAAATAAAATAAAAATTAAATTAAAAAAAAAGAAAAGATAGTTCAGGGCTATTCAAGCTTTTAGGTACCAACTTATTGCAGATATTATCAGTTTCATGATAGGCAAGCTAATGCTATCATTTTCAACAGGAACCTGGAGGTAGAAAAGAAGGAGGTTTTTTTTTTTATCGTACAACCCCGCAATGTGAACAACTTGAGGGTTGCTGAACTTAGCTGTGGGATGGTCATGTTCTTAATCTTTATTATTTTCAGTGTTCCAGAGAAGTTATTTTTGGTTGTCACTTGTTATAAGATCTGATTATGGCTCCACTCTCCGACCTAATTCATTCCATGAAAAAAATTGGACTTTTCACCGTTTTCAAATAGATCTGACAGCAAGACCTTTGACTTTTTGTGAGAAGTATTGCAAATAAAAAGTATGTGAAACATAATTTCTGCAGAATTAGCAATCATTTTATTAATTAAGACAAGGTTGTTGGTGAGTTTCTTTCATAAACCAATGATGCTTCCTGGAAAATATTGAATGCCTAAAAAGCCTTTGAAAAAGGCTCAATCAATAATAATCAATAATCAGTGATGGAACGGGTACATAATGAAGATATAAGCAAAAACTCTTCAGCTTCTGCTGCTAAAAATGTGACCCAATCATGAGACATAGGCACCTCCATCAATCTGGACATAAGAATCCATTTTTACGCAAACTAATGTGACTTCTTTGCCCCTTCATAAGCTGGGTTACCCTAAATTCTAATTGCAGAACCAAAGAACAGAGACTTATTTCCTAAGTGCAAGTTGCCATTTGGAAGATTTTTTAATTGGGTGGAGTCTCAGCCAAGATGGAAAAGCATGTACCCTGAAGATTTGGGAAATCACATCTATTATTTATATCATTCGGAGGGTGGTCTAATAACCTACAGGGGCTGATTTCTGAATAAGGAAATAGGTGAGAAAAACCTTGTTCTTAGTTAATAAGTTGCTATTAACATAAGAGAAAGAATAATGATTTCTCTTAGCAATCAACTCTTTAATATAGTTCCTATACTATCTTCTATGCTTTTGTCTGCCAACGTCCCTTTATTTGTGATATTCCCCCATTACAATATACCCTCTTTGAAGATAGAGCCCATCTTGTTCACTTTGATTTGTATCTCTAAGCCATAGCATGGAGCCCGGCATCTAAAAACAGATTAATATAGTCCTAATTAGCTATATATCTATGTATCTCTCTGTTTGATTGTCAACCTCCATAAATATCCAAGGGTTATAATTCATTCTCTTCTAAGTAGTAAAAGGATTTCCATCTCTATAAGTCACACCTGGTGTAGTTATTTGTAGGAAAGCCACAGGCTGGAACTATTGATTCAAGTCCACGAGTGTGAGAATCACTATTATGTTTACTATGTGTAATGAGCATATTCTGATTGTGGATCTCATGAAAATGATAAAGTGAATTATTATGCAGGCTAAAGTGTACTTGACCAGGGAAAACTGTTTGCTTCATTGATTGGTGGACTCTGAATCTGTGTCAGAGGACTCAGCCATTTCACGATTTACCTCAAACCCGACAGACCCACTCTGCTGAGTGGAGATGGCCTTAGACCCCTCTGTGTTTGGGCTCACTACCACTCATGCTTCACTTTACTTTCTAGCCATACCCAGCTTACTTTCCAGTTCTGAAAAATGACAATTCTATCATTACATATGGATAAAATTATATCAATTTAGTCCCCTTTGTCTCAACTCATCTTCCCTTTAACTTTTAACACCCAATTATAGTTCCCTGGCCTCCATTGCCCTATAAATGTTTTCCCCTTCTATTAGGAGTTAAGCTTCTTAGGAGCAAAGACTGTCTTTACTTGGTCATTTGTGAAATAGGTATGTAACACAATGAGTTACAAAACATCATCTTCATACATTCATGCATCTGTTCAATCATTCATTCGTAGTACAACGCCTGACCTTCCTTCCCTAGGCCACATGGAATGCCCATGTTCAGTGGCTATATTGAGATAGGCTGGTCGGTCTCCCAACCAGTGACTTCAGCCAAACCCAAATTTTGCATACATTTTCCTCCTCTGCTGAACTTAACCTATGTCCTAGAATGCTAAGTGACATCTCTGAAGTCTTCTGTTTTACAACTTCAGAGGTGCCTTATAATTCTGATGATCCTGAAAGACGAAATACTTGTAATGCTCTTTCATAGATAGATGTAGGCCCAATTTACTTCTGGGCATAAGAACTATGCTTGTGCACTTCTCAAGGGGCCGTTCATGGGTAGTAGGAAATGGATAGTTTTGGAATCAAAATCTCAGAATTTATCTGCTCTATGTGCAAATACAGGCAAGTCATTCTGATTTCCAAGATATCATTTCCGCATCTACAACATAAAGATTTAATAACATATTACCTCCAATGTCTCTGAGAGCTCAAAATTCTTTACTCACTTCATCAAAAGTGCAATGGGGTATCTATAGATCCTGTCATTATAACCTCCTCCGGTAGGGAAGATGAATCTGCATATATCTTTAATTTAGTTACAGAGAGTGAAAATTTGTAATTAAATCTATTGGACTAAGGAACCTCTGACTTGGATGTTACAATCCAGTTTAAGGAGTTAGAATAAAATAGGAGAAGAAATCTGTGAGCATTGTACATACTATATTAGCTCTTGAAAATAGATTACATTGAGTGCTGAGCATGAGACCTGGCTTACCTGTACCCTGGTACAGGAAAGTCAATGAACATCAAGGCCAGCAGTTTTACAGGCTTTTAAGGTAATTGCCATCTCTGAAGGTTTTAATAATTTTTGTGACCTACAAAGGAATTTTTCATGAGGTTTATTCATCATAAGCCATTTGTTGAAACCAGGACACTAAAACTAATTTCCAAAAAAGTCACTTCTGTACTGTAGACTGACTTGAAACAAGGAAAAGAGAGATCAAAATATAATTTTGCACTTCAGTTTTTCCCTTGGATACAGAGACTCAGCAGGAGAAGCCCCAGGCAGTCTGATCCCCAGGGTTCTTAGATTGAGACTTCTCTGTGGAATATAGGGTAGGAGAATGGTGCCTATTAGTATCTGAAAATAAATATTCTGGGAGACAGAGTTCAGCCTAAAAGTTGGTTAAAAATATAAAACGTCCCCTCATCTTGTACCATTGTTCTTGGGTTGGACATGGGTCTGACCAATGTCTCGCTGTGTTTCCTCAGATGTGGCCTGGCCATCTACAGAATGATGGGTCATGTTTGATGCTGGAAAATTCATGACTCAAGCAACTGACATTACTATAACATTAGTGGCCACTTGATTTCATCAAATTTAGAATTTTGGTTACTTTTCAGTAATATGTGGTCCCATATTATGAAAAGCATTTTTCCTTTTTCTTCCCTTATTGTTGCTGTCCTGCTGCAGATTCCAAGTTCTGAGCAGACTTGTTTCGAGAAACTTAACCCCATTTTTATCGATAGTGGGGACTTGGAAATTGGTATCTTTATTCCCTGGTACTCACCCGAAATATACAATACAACAGGAGCAAAACAGTTTCAAAGTCCTCCTAACGAACAGTGTAAGGATTTTAGGTAAGTGCCTATCTCTCTGGCTGGGCTGGATTTTCATTGTGGATTTAAGTGCTCATAGTTTAAGCAAAAAGGCAGCCTATTCAGTATCAGGTGATTGGTGCTCTCCCTTCTTCTTGTCTCGTGATATTTTATATTCTTGACAGTTTTCTCTACACCTGATTAACTTTCGAAATTGAGGAAAGAAAATGTCTCTCCTCTACTTCCCTTTCTCACTCCATCTCAAATGGCCCATAGCCAGATTTCTCAGTCCTGAGCAGCTCAGTCTTTTATCACCCCTTCTTCCCTGCCATCCTGACTTCATGGTAATATTTAAGTAATGAAAGTAAAAGTCTTCAGAGTGTATACCAACTGGAATTAGGTTAATGACCTGAAGCAGCAGAAGTACCTGATACTTGTGCACTCTTTCCAATCTTGAGCAGAGTTATTATTGTTGAATATACTGACACTGAGCAAAGAGAAATCTGCCCTGTCCATGGGAATAAAAGCTCCTATATTTCCTCCCCACATTTGGCTGTCTGATAGGGACCACCTTCTTAAATCAAGATGTTCTATTCCTATCACCTCATCAATCAATGGAAAAGAATAAAAATATAATAATCAATAGAAATATAATGGAAACTCCCTCTTGTGAATAGGTGAATTTTTTTTTTTTTCTATTCTTCTTTATTAGAAGTTATGATTTTTTTATGACGGTTAGAGTATTCTACACTAGGGAACATCAACAATACTTGTTTGGACCACCCTGATTTATATTGAAACGGAGGAATCAGGAACTTTGAGTTTATTTGAAAAAGAGAGATACCCTTGATGAAGTTGTAACAAAGTGAGATTTGGAAATGAAAAGGCAACTGAGTGATGATTTCTGGGGAATTCTCTAGGTGACAGAAGAGGAGATTGTTTCAGTTTCTCTAATTAACATTTACTGAATTGGAGGAATCCAAAGAGAAGGGGATGTTGTTTTACTTTCTGGGATTTTAACAAGCATATTTATGCTGATGGATAGGTCTTAGTTTTATGCATTTTCGTTATCAATTCCTTTTTTCAAAAAGCCTCCTTTACATACCAGAAGCTGTGTATATAGCAATGCAACACTCAGATATAAGCCTTTGTAAGTCTGCACTTTACAAGCGGGATTCTGACTAATTCAATAATTCCTGCATCATTTCCCTTTGTCATAGCTAAGGAGAAGCAGGTTGGCTATTTACTCTCTCTTCTCCTTCTGGAAGACAGTCTATGAGATACATTGAATGATTCTTTGGCACATAAGAATTCCATTCTTTTCTATATCTTGTAGCCAAATGCTTCTGTATTTGGGGTTTTACCTTATGTCATTTTTAATCCCTCTGGATTCTTTTATTTCACTTATATTTTTCTTTTTTCTCTCTCTATTTTCTATTTATGATCTTTATTTATGAAATTTGTAAAGCTTTTGCATAAATTAATTTAATGGCCCTAATATTAAGAGAAAAATAAGGATAAAGGAAAAATTTTACATAAAACAATTTTGATTTTTTTAAAAATCTCACATAGCAAATTGACATAAACCTGCAAGATGTTTAAAAGCCAAATTATCAAAGGGCATGGAAAATTTTCTTTTTTAAAAAATATTTTTTATTTACCAGATATATGCATGGGTATTTTTACAACATTGACTGTTAGGATTACAAAGTGAGAACTCAGGACCCTCACAATTCAAGAACATTACAATTGACAATTGCCAAACCTTTTGTTCTCATTTTTCCCCTCCTTCCCCCTCCCATGGCAGGTTGACCAATACATGTTAAATATGTTAGAGTATAAATTAAATACAATATATGTATACATGTCCAAACAGCTGTTTTGCTGTACAAAAAGAATTGGACTTTGAAATAGTATACAATTAGCCTGTGAAGGAAATAAAAATTGCAGGCAGACAAAATTAGAGGGATTGGGAATTCTAAATTCACTTATGCTTTTCTTTCTGCTTTCTAGTCTTTATGAATTCATATTCATAAATCATACATCTTTATATTATATAGACATTGAAAGAATTCATCAAACACCTTCTGAAAAAGACCCTAAAAACAGAACTCCTCGAACATAGTGGCTAAGCTGCAGAACTACTAAACTAAGGAAAAATATTGCAAACAGCTAGGTAAAAAACAATTCAAATATCAAGGTGCCACAATAAGGGTCACTCAAGATCTGGCTGCCTCCACATTAAAAGATAGAAGGGCCTGGAACCTGATATTCCGAAAGGCAAAAGAACAAGGACTGAAACCAAGAATGAACTACCCAGCTAAGTTTAGCATTTTCTTCCATGGAAGAAGATGGTAATTTAATGAAACAGAGGAATTCCATTTGTTTCTAAGGAAAAAACCAGACTTAAATAAAAAATTTGATCTACATTCACAAGACTCAAGAGAAGCAGAAAAAGGTAAAAAGAACTCTTGAGAACTGTATCTCTGTTTTGGATATACAGAAAGTCCACATGGATAATTTGATTTTACTGATATAACATAAAAAAGGGAAGTAGTAAAGGGAAGGGGATAATATCAGAAAAAGGGAAAGGAGAGATAAAAAGAGGGAAACTACATCCCAGGAAGAGGCATCGAAAATCTACCACATCTGAGGGAATTTAGAGAGGGGGAGAAACATTGTGTGAATCTTACTCTCAACAGAATAGGCTCAAAGAGGAAATAATTGACATATTTGTTTTTCAGAGAATTCTCTCTCACTTCATTATAAGGGGGGAGAGGAAAAGGGAAAAGGAAAAGGGGAATAAGGAAAGGGTACGAGAAAGGGGAAGGGACTTAAAGGGAGGGGGGAAGGATACTAAAAAGATAGGGTTGCACATCACAAGTGGGGTCCATAAATTAAATACTGGGGAAGGGGTTCAGGGGGGACAATGGAAAAAAAGCATAATCAGGGAATAATATGATGACAGGAAATACAGAATTAGTAATTTTAATTGTAAATGTGAATGGGACGAACTCTCCCATTAAATGGAGGTGGATAGCAGACTGGATCAAAAGTCAGAACCCTACAATATGTTGTTTACATGAAACACACATAAAACAGGGAGATACATACAGAGTAAAGGTAAAAGGTTGAAGCAGAATCTATTATGCTTCAGGTGAAGCCAAAAAAGCAGGGGTAGCCATCCTTATATCAGATCAAGCAAAAGCAGAAATTGATCTACTTAAAAGTGATAAGGAAAACTATATCCTGCTAAAAGGTAGCATACACAATGAAGCCATATCAATACTAAACATATATGCACCAAATGGTATAGCATCTAACTTCCTAAAGGAAAAGTTAAGAGAGTTGCAAGAAGAAATAGACAGCAAAACTATAATAGTGGGAGATCTCAACCTTGCACTCTCAGAATTAGATAAATCAAACCACAAAACAAATAAGAAAGAAATTAAAGAGGTAAATAGAACATTAGAAAAACTAGGTATGATAGACCTTTGGAGAAAACTGAATGGTGATAGAAAGGAGTATACTTGCTTCTCAGCAGTTCATGGAACCTATACAAAAATTGACCATATTGTGGGACATAAAGATCTCAAAATTAATGCAGGAAGGCAGAAATAGTAAATGCCTTCTTCTCACACCACATTGCAATAAAAACTATATTCAATAAGAAGTTAGGGGTAAATAGACCAAAAAATAATTGGAAACTAAATAATCTCATCTTAAAGAATGACTGGGTGAAACAGCAAATTATAGAAACAATAATTTCACCCAAGATAATGACAACGATGAGACATCATACCAAAATTTGTGGGATTCAGCTAAAGTGGTAATAAGGGGAAATTTTATATCTTTAGAAGCCTACTTGAATAAAATAGGGAAAGAGAAGATTAATGAATTGGGTCTGCAACTTAAAAGGCTAGAAAAAGACCAAATTAAAAACCCCCAACCAAAAACTAAACTTGAAATTCTAAAATTAAAAGGAGAAATCAATAATATTGAAAGTAAAAAAACTATTGAATTAAAAAATAAAACTAAGAGTTGGTTTTATGAAAAAGCCAATAAAATAGATAAACCTTTTGTAAATCTGATCAGAAAAAGGAAAGAGGGAAATCAAATTGTTAGTCTTAAAAATAAAAAGGGGGATCTTTCCACCAATGAAGAGGAAATTAGAGAAATAATGAGTTACTTTGCCCAACTTTATGCCAATAAATTTGATAACTTAAGTAAAATGGAGGACTACCTCCACAAATATAGGCTTACTAGATTAACAGAGGAGGAGGTAAACTGCTTAAATAGTCACATTTCAGAAAAAGAAATAGACCAAGCTATTAATCAACTCCCCAGGAAAAATTCCCCAGGACCAGATGGATTTACATGAGAATTCTACCAAACATTTAAAGAACAATTAGCCCCAGTATTATATAAACTATTTGAAAAAATAGGGAATGAAAGAGTCCTACCAAATTCCTTTTATGACACAGACATGATACTGATACCTAAACCAGGTAGTTTGAAAACTGAGAAAGAAAACTATAGACCAATCTCCTTAATGAATATTGATGCTAAAATCTCAAATAAGATATTAGCAAAAAGACTTCAGAAAATCATCCCCAGGATAACACACTATGATCAAATAGGATTTATACCAGGAATGTAGGGCTGGTTTAATATTAAGAAAATTATTAGTATAATTGGCCATATTAATAATCAAATTAATAAAAACCATATGATCATCTCAATAGATGCAGAAAAAGCATTTGATAAAATCCAACATCCATTCCTACTAAAAATGCTTGAAAGTATAGGAATAAATGGACTATTCCTTAAAATAGTCAGGAACATATATTTAAGACTGACAGTAAGCATAACATGTAATGGAGATAAACTGGAACCTTTCCCAGTAAGATCAGGAGTGAAACAAGGTTCCCCACTATCACCATTACTATTCAATATTTTATTAGAAATGCTAGCCTCGGCAATAAGAGACGAGAAAGAGATTAAAGGAATAAGAGAAGGTAATGAGGAAATCAAACTGTCACTCTTTGCAGATGATATGATGGTATACTTAGAGAACTCCAGAGATTCTAATAAAAAGTTATTACAAATAATTCACAACTTTAGCAAAGTTGCTGGATACAAAATAAATCCACATAAATCCTCAGCATTTTTATACGTCACCAGCAAAATGCAACAGCAAGAGATACAAAGAGAAATTCCATTCAAAACAAATATTGAGAGTAAAAAATCTTTGGGAATCCATCACCAAAGAAAAGTCAGGAATTATATGAGAAAAATTACAAAACACTTGCCACAAAAATAAAGTCAGATTTAAATAATTGGAAAGACATTCAGTGCTCATGGATAGGCCGAGCGAATATAATAAAGATGACAATACTCCCCAAACTAATCTATTTATTTAGTGCTATACCAATTAGATTCCCAATAAACTGTTTTAATGACCTAGAAAAAATAACAACAAAATTCATATGGAAGAATAAAAGGTCGAGAATTTCAAGGGAATTAATGAAAAAAAAGTCAGATGAAGGAGGTCTAGCTGTACTTGATCTAAAGCTATATTATAAAGCAGCAGTCACCAAAACAATTTGGTATTGGCTAGGAAATAAACTAGTCGATCAGTGGAACAGATTAGGTACACAGGACAAAATAGGGTACAACTATAGCAATCTAGTGTTTGACAAACCCAAAGATACCAACATTTGGGATAAGAATTCATTATTTGAAAAAACTGTTGGGAAAACTGGAAATTAGTATGGCAGAAATTAGATATGGACCCACACTTAACACCATCTACCAAGATAATATCAAAATGGGTCCATGATTTAGACATAAAGAATGAGACCATAAATATACCAAGATAAGATCAAAATGGGTCCATGATTTAGACATAAAGAATGAGACCATAAATACATTAGAGGAACAGAGGATAGTCTTCCTCTCAGACCTGTGGAGGAGGAAGGAATTTATGATCAAAGAAGAACTGGAGATCATTATTGATCACAAAATAGAAGATTTTGATTACATCAAATTAAAAACCTTTTGTACAAACAAAACTAATGCAAACAAGATTAGAAGGGAAGTAACAAATTGGGAAAATATTTTGCAGTTAAAGGTTCTGATAAAGGCCTCATTTCCAAAATCTATAGAGAACTGACCCTAATTTATAAGAAATCAAGCCATTCTCCAACTGATAAATGGTCAAAGGATATGAACAGACAATTTTCAGATGATGAAATTGAAACTATATCCACTCATATGAAAGTGTTCCAAATCTCTACTGATCAGAGAAATGAAAATTAAGATAACTCTGAGATACGCAAACATAGTAGTTATTTGTCGTTTCCTTCTCCAGCTCACTTTATAGATTAGGAAACTGAGATACCACTACACACCTGTCAGATTGGCTAAGATGACAGGAACAAATAATGATGAATGCTGGAGGGGATGTGGGAAAACTGGGACACATTGTTGGTGGAGTTGTGAAAGAATCCAACCATTCTGGAGAGCAATCTGGAACTATGCCCAAAAAGTTATCAAACTGTACATACCCTTTGATCCAGCAGTGCTACTACTGGGCTTATAGCCCAAAGAAATACTAAAGATGAGAAAGGGACCTGTATGTGCCAAAGTGTTTGTGGCAGCTCTTTTCGTAGTGGCTAGAAACTGGAAAATGAATGGATATGCATGAATTGATTATTTGCGTAAAAATCCCCAAATGGGGTGGTGAAAAGTCAGGCAGACCTAATCACCTAAATAACACCTGATACATTTGAGAAGACCCCATTACAGAAGTTACACACTTGCAGTTGGAAACACTATTACACACAGAATAAATTGAAACATACAGTTCTTGTTTATGGGCATTTGTAACATGGACAATGTAGCAAACTCACATTATAGAAGGTAAACAGAATTAGGACTCTTTAGCCATATGCTCTGAAAGGAGGATAAAAATTAACAAAGTATCTTAGCAATTGGGAACTTAGACATTTTAATTGGTTTGGTGTGACTGATTTTGTGATCTGATCTACAGTCGAATGATTTGTCCCTATATCTTAGTCCCACTCTGGGCAAGGGAGGAGATATTGTCTGGAAGGGACCACCTTATGGGTCTAATGTTAATGTAAACTGCTACTGTTGCCATGCAGATCGATGTATAAATGTCAGCAAAGGTCACATCTTGAGTCAAGGTCAGCTCCTCCATCTGGAAGCTCATCAGTTTGCTAGGCTCCTAGTATTCTCAAATTACTTCAGTAACAAAGATGCATGTGCACTTTCACTTAGGACTAAGAGTTTCAACTTCTTTGAAGGATACTTTGAGGTTTGATAATCAAGTAGCACAGAACTGGGGACTGGGGTTACCTTTGCTCCATTATAACAGAGGAAAGTTTCAAAAGAGATGCTCAGCTGAAGGAACTGGAAACCAGTTGAAAGGTAGCCAGATACCATGGAACCACCAAGTCTCTCTGCCCAGAGCTGTAGCTGCCAGAGTCCTTCAACGTGTCCTTGGATCCAAGGAAAAAACAGGAAACAGAAAAGCTTGGTAGTCTTGCCTGAGCACCCCCACTTGAAGGGCAGTGCCCTAAAGTGGAAGCATCTTCAAAGGGGCTGCGCCCAAATGGTTTACAACTAGAAGTCTAGGCCAGTTCCAGGCCAATAATTTTGCTCAGCATTTGGGGGCAGGGGCTGTGCCCACAGTCTGGTAGGATTGCTCTTTGATTGGTCATGAGGGCAGTGGTTGGGCCCTGCCATGCAGCTCTGCACTGGACACAAGGCATCGATCATTGACTAATCTCTTCCTTGTGCCCACTGCTCACTGTCTGCACAGGTGACACTTCCTAGCACCTGCTCCCTGTGGCTCAGTCCCCACCATGTCCAAGGCCAGCCTAGTCCTGCCGGAGCTCATCCTGAGACTGCTCCAGCCTCCTTTGAGGCAGAGAGGCCTTTCCTCTGACCAATGTCTTCTTTCCTTATAGCTTTGGAGCCTCCTATATGCTGCCTCAGCCACCTTCAGTGCCCAACACCCTGGGAGAGGCAGTCCCCATCTCCTGAGCTACACAGCTGTACATTGGTACCAGAAGAAAGCTGGCTAGCTCCCTGGGCTTGTGGTGTAGGATACTAATGCCAGGCTCCTGTGCTAGTGATTTCTTTTTTTTTCTTTTTTTTTTTTCCTTTTTTTTTTTTTTATTGCTCCAAGCCACCTCTCTGTATCTCATTCTTTTTTTTTTAAATTTGTATTATTATATATATATATATATTTTTATAATATTATCCCTTGTATTCATTTTTCCAAATTACTCCCCCTCCTTCTATTCCCTCCCCCCGATGACAGGCAATCCCATACATTTTACATGTGTTACAATATAGTCTAGGTACAATACATGTGTGTGAATATCATTTTCTTGTTACACAATAAACATTAGAATCCGAAGGTACATGCAACCTGGGCAGACAGATATTAGTGCTAACAATTTATATTCACTTCCCAGTGTTTCTTCTCTGGGTGTAGCTACCTCTGTCCATCATTGATCAACTGGAAGTGAGTTGGATCTTCTTTATGTTGAAGATTTCCACTTCCATCAGAATACATCCTCATACAGTATTGTTGTTGAAGTGTACAGTGATCTTCTGGTTCTGCTCATTTCACTCAGCATCAGTTGATTTAAGTCTCTCCAGGCCTCTCTGTATTCCTCCTGCTGGTCATTTCTTACAGAGCAATAATATTCCATAACCTTCATATACCACAATTTACCCAACCATTCTCCAACTGATGGACATCCATTCATCTTCCAGTTTCTAGCTACAACAAAAAGAGCTGCCACAAACATTTTGGGACATACAGGTCCCTTTCCCTTCTTTAGTATTTCTTTGGGATATAATCCCAGTAGTAGCACTTTTGGATCAAAGGGTATGCACAGTTTGATAACTTTTTGGGCATAATTCCAGATTGCTCTCCAGAATGGCTGGATTCTTTCGCAACTCCACCAGCAATGTATTAGTGTCCCAATTTCCCCACATCCCCTCCAACATTTATCATTATTTGTTCCTGTCATCTTAGCCAATCTGACAGATGTGTAGTGGTATCTCAGAGTGGTCTTAATTTGCATTTCTCTGATCAGTAGTGATTTGGAACACTCTTTCATGTGAGTGGATATAGTTTCAATTTCTTCCTCTGAGAATTGTCTGTTCATATCCTTTGACCATTTATCAATTGGAGAATGGTTCGGTTTCTTATAAATTATGGTCAGTTCTCTATATATTTTGGAAATGAGACCTTTGTCAGAACCTTTGTTTTAAAAATATTTTCCCAATTTGTTACTTCCCTTCTAATCTTGTTTGCATTAGTATTATTTGTACAGAAACTTTTTAGTTTGATGTAATCAAAATCTTCTATTTTGTGATCAATAATGATCTCTAGTTCTCCTCTGGTCATAAATTCCTTCCTCCTCCACAAGTCTGAGAGGTAGATTATCCTCTGTTCCTCTAATCTATTTATTATCTCCCTCTTTATGCCTAAATCATGGATCCATTTTGATCTTATCTTGGTATATGGTGTTAAGTGTGGATCCATATCTAATTTCTGCCATACTAATTTCCAGTTTTCCCAACAGTTTTTTCCGAATAATGAATTTTTATCCCTTATGTTGGAATCTTTGGGTTTGTCAAAGATTAGATTGCTATAGATGTACCCTTTTTTGTCCTTTGTATCTAATCTGTTTCACTGATCTACCGGTCTATTTCTTAGCCAATACCAAATGGTTTTGGTGACTGCTGCTATATAATATAGCTTTAGATCAGGTACACTTAGACCACCTTCCTCTGAGTTTTTTTTCATTAGTTCCCTTGCAATTCTCGACCTTTTATTCTTCCATATGAATTTTGTTGTTATTTTTTCTAGGTCATTGAAATAGTTTCTTGGGAATCTGATTGGTATAGCACTAAATAAATAGATTAGTTTGGGGAGTATTGTCATCTTTATTATATTCGCTCGGCCTATCCAAGAGCACTGAATGTCTTTCCAATTATTTAAATCTGATTTTATTTTTGTGGCAAGTGTTTTGTAATTTTTCTCATATAATTCCTGACTTTTCTTTGGTAGATGGATTCCCAAATACTTTATACTCTCAACATTTGTTTGGAATGGAATTTCTCTTTGTATCTCTTGCTGTTGCATTTTGTTAGTGATATATAAAAATGCCGAGGATTTATGTGGATTTATTTTGTATCCTGCCACTTTGCTGAGATTTTGAATTATTTCTAGTAGCTTTTTAGCAGAGTCTTTGGGGTTCTCTAAGTATACCATCATGTCATCTGCAAAAAGTGATAGTTTAATTTCCTCATTTCCTACTCTAATTCCTTGAATCTCTTTCTCGGCTCTTATTGCCGAGGCTAGCGTTTCTAGTACTATATTGAATAGTAATGGTGATAGTGGGCAACCTTGTTTCACTCCTGATCTTACTGGGAAAGGTTGCAGTTTATTTCTATTGCATATTATGCTTACTGAAGGTCTTAAATATATGCTCTTGATTATTCTAAGGAATAGTCCATTTATTCCTATACTCTCAAGAGTTTTTAGTAGGAATGGATGTTGGATTTTGTCAAATGCTTTTTCTGCATCTATTGAGATGATCATATGGTTCTTATTAATTTGATTATTAATATGGTCAATTATATTAATAGTTTTCCTAATATTAAACCAGCCCTGCATTCCTGGAATAAATCCTACTTGATCATAGTGTATTATCTTGGAGATGATTTTCTGAAGTCTTTTTGCTAATATCTTATTTAAGATTTTAGCATCAATATTCATTAAGGAGATTGGTCTATAATTTTCTTTCTCAGTTTTCGATCTACCTGGTTTAGGTATCAGTACCATGTCTGTGTCATAAAAGGAGTTTGGTAGGACTCCTTCATCCCCTATTTTTTCAAATAATTTATATAACATTGGGGCTAATTGTTCTTTAAATGTTTGGTAGAATTCACATGTGAATCCATCTGGCCCTGGGGATTTTTTCCTGGGGAGTTGATTAATAGCTTGTTCTATTTCTTTTTCTGAAATGGGACTATTTAAGCAATTTATCTCCTCCTCTGTTAATCTAGGGAGCCTATATTTTTGGAGGAAGTCATCCATTTCACTTAAGTTATCAAATTTATTGGCATAAAGTTGGGCAAAGTAACTCCTTATTATTTCTCTAATTTCCTCTTCATTGGTGGAAAGATCCCCCTTTTCATTTGTAAGACTATCAATTTGATTTTCCTCTTTCTTTTTTTTGATCAAATTTACCAAAGGTTTATCTATTTTATTGGCTTTTTCATAAAACCAACTCTTGGTTTTATTTATTAATTCAATAGTTTTTTTACTTTCAATATTATTGATTTCTCCTTTTAATTTTTGTATTTCAAGTTTAATTTTTGGTTGGGGGTTTATAATTTGGTCTTTTTCTAGCCTTTTAAGTTGTAAGCCCAATTCGTTAATCTTCTCTTTCTCAATTTTCTTCAAATAAGCCTCTAAAGATATAAAATTTCCCCTTATTACTGCTTTAGCTGCATCCCAAAGATTTTGATATGATGTCTCATCATTGTCATTATCTTGGGTGAAATTGTTAATTGTTTCTATAATTTGCTCTTTCACCCAGTCATTCTTTAAGATGAGATTATTCAGTTTCCAATTACTTTTTGGTCTATTTACCCCTAACTTTTTACTGAATGTAGCTTTTATTGCATTGTGATCTGAGAAGAAGGCATTTATTATTTCTGCCTTCCTACATTTAATTTTGAGATCTTTATGTCCTAATATATGGTCAATTTTTGTATAGGATCCATGAACTGCTGAGAAGAAAGTATATTCCTTTCTATTGCCATTCAGTTTTCTCCAAAGGTCTATCAAACCTAGTTTTTCTAATATTCTATTTACTTTTTTAATTTCTTTCTTGTTTGTTTTGTGGTTTGATTTGTCTAAATCTGAGAGTGCAAGGTTGAGATCTCCCACTATTATAGTTTTACTGTCTATTTCTTCTTGCAGTTCTCTTAACTTTTCCTTTAGAAAGTTAGATGCTATACCACTTGGTGCATATATGTTTAGTATTGATATGGCTTCATTATTTATGCTACCTTTCAGCAGGATATAGTTTCCTTCCTTATCTTTTTTAACGAGATCTACTTCTGCTTTTGCTTGATCTGAGATAAGGATAGCTAACCCTGCTTTTTTGGCTTTACCTGAAGCATAATAGGCTCTGTTCCAACCTTTTACCTTTATTCTGTATGTATCTCCCTGCTTTAAGTGTGTTTCCTGTAGGCAACATATTGTAGGGTTCTGCTTTTTGATCCAATCTGCTATCCGTCTCCGTTTGATGGGATCGTTCATCCCATTTACATTTACAGTTAAAATTACTAATTCTGTATTTCCTGCCATCGTATTATCCCCAGATTATGCTTTTTTCCCTTGACCCCCCTGATCCCCCTCCCCGATATTTAATTTACAGACCCCCCTTGTGACGTGCAACCCTCCCTCTTTTTTTTTTTTTTAGGATCCCTCCCCCCTCCCTCCAAGTCCCTTCACTTATTCTCCTTTTCCTTTTCCCTTTTCCTCTCCCCCCTTTTAATGAGGTGAGAGAAAATTCTCTGAAAAACAAATATGTTAATTATTTACTCTTTGAGCCTCTCCTGATGAGAGTAAGATTCACACAATGATTCTCCCCCTCACTAAGTTCCCTCAGATATGGTGTATTTTCTATGCCTCTTCCTGGGATGTAGTTTCCCTCTTTTTATCACTCCTTCCCCTTTTTCTGAACCGACCTCCTTCCCTTTACTACACCCCCCTTTTTTTTCTTTTATATTAGTAAAATCAAATTATCCTTGAGTATTTTTATATACCCACAACAGAGTTACAGTTCTCAAGGGTTCTGTGTACCTTTTTCTGTTTCTCTTCAGTCTTGTGGATGTAGATCAAATTTTTTGTTTAAGTCTGGTTTTTTTCTTAGAAACATATAGAATTCCTCTGTTTCATTGAATGACCAAATTTTTCTATGGAAAAAGATGCTAAACTTAGCTGGGTAGTTCATTCTTGGTTGCAGTCCTTTTGCCTTACGGAATATCAGGTTCCAGGCCCTTCTATCTTTTAATGTGGAGGCAGCCAGATCTTGGGTGACCCTTATTGTGGCACCTTGGTATTTAAATTGTTTTTTTCTAGCTGCTTGCAGGATTTTCTTCTTTGTGTGGTAATTCTGCAGCTTAGCCACTATATTCCGTGGTGTTCTTTTTTTAGGGTCTATTTCAGAAGGAG
Source organism: Sminthopsis crassicaudata (assembly GCF_048593235.1). Taxonomy (NCBI): domain Eukaryota; kingdom Metazoa; phylum Chordata; class Mammalia; order Dasyuromorphia; family Dasyuridae; genus Sminthopsis; species Sminthopsis crassicaudata. Next base: position 94,378 of record NC_133617.1, on the reverse strand, counting down.
TTCGATGAATTCTTTCCACATCTACTTTCCCTTCTGTTTCTATTATCTCTGGACAGTTCTCCTTGATAATTTCCTGTAAAATAGAATCTAGGCTCTTTTTTTGGTCATAGTTTTCTGGAAGTCCAATAATCCGCAGATTATCTCTCCTAGATCTATTTTCCAGGTCTATAGATTTTCCCAGTAAGTATTTGACGTTGTTCTCCAGCTTCTCATTTTTTTTTTTGTTTGACTGATTCTTGGGTTCTCTGTGAATCATTCATTTCTATTTGTTCCATCCTGACTTTTAAGGAGTTATTTTCTTGTTTCACAGTTTTTAGTTCTTTTTGTAAATGCCCAATTTCGTTTTTAAATGAATTATTTTGCTCTATTGAATTTTTTTCCATTTCCCTAATTTTTTTTTGAGAATTATTTTCTTTTTCCAATTCAGAAATTCTATTTTCTTGAGACTTTTTTATCTTTTCCAATTCAGAAATCCTACTTTCCTGTGTTTTTTTAACCTTTTCTAATTCATAAATTTTGTTTCCCTGCATCTCCTGTGAATTCTTTATTTTTTCCAACTCCAATTTCAGGACGTTGTTATTCTCTATCATAGCTTCCCTTTCCTTTCCCCATTTTTCTTCAATCTCCCTCAATTTTTTAAGAGTTTCTTCTAGGAGAGAGTTATGTGATGGGGGGCAGGAATCGTTCCCCTTTAGGTTGTTATCTGCTGTCTCTCTGCTGTTAACTTCCTCGGGGTTGGATACCCGCTCTTTCTCTGTATAGAAGGAATCTATGGTTTTTCTAGCTTTTTTGCTCATACTTAAAAAATCTTTTGGGGTCTGTCCCTGGGGTAGGAAATTATTTATTTACTTCTTTACCAGCTTCCTCCCAGACTGGATGGATGCAGCGGCTCCTGCGCCTGAGCTAAGATAGAGCTCTGGGAGAGAGTTCCCCACCCCCTCCCTGGAAGTGCCTCAGAGGTGATTAGCACTACTGTGCTTCGAGGGCGTAGAAGAGTAAAGACAGCACAAAGCCCAGCCTATGTGTCCGGGTGGGGCGTGGATGTCTGCAGCAGGTGACGTGAAAAGCCCCTGCGCTCAAACTGGAAGTGTCTGCCAGAAACCGCGGTTCCTAGTTCAAAGGTTCCCCTTCTCTGGGACTTCCTGGAGCTGAGTTCCACTCCCTCCAGCTAAGCTAGGCAGTGTGTGTTGCCTTGGGCCGTATCCACCCACTTGTCAATCTCTTAACTATTCTCAGGTGGTAGCTGAGGCCACACCCCCTGGTGCCGAGATCTGCTGAGTCAACCCCAGGCTCGGGGAAAATCTAATCTGAGTTTTAAAATATTTTGGCTTTCTCTTCTGAACTGCTAAATAATTAGCAGAGAAGAGCTAACAGCCTGTGCCAGATTCCTTTACCTCAGTGGCTTCTCTGATCCCAAAGCCCTTCCCAGCGCAATGGGCGCAGTGTGCCACTACCCCACCGTCTGTGCTGGTCTCTCTTATTCCTCCCCTGAGAACTGACCTTTCCTGTTGAAACTCCAGATTCTCTTCAGCTGGTAAGTCGTGCTTCCAGTCCTTATGGTATCTATCAGTCCTGAGCTAATTCTGAGACTTAATTTATCTAATTGGTTGTGAGGGAGTGAGGACGTTCACTGAGTCGTGTGTTTCTTCTCCGCCATCTTGGCTCCGCCCCCCCGTGCTAGTGATTTCTAAGATAGTAAGAAGTGCTCAGAGATCCCTGCCCTAAATTCTGGGTACAACTCAAAAACCATAGCCATCCTGAGCATCATAGGCCTCCAAGCTGTGGACTTACTGCTCTCTGGGAAGGGATTAGGATGCTGTGGCCCTGTCACTATTATGGGGCATGTTCTTCCTGTCCCTAAGTTAGCCAGTGCCTGAAGTCAATATCTCTCCACCAACTGCTTCTAGCCTCAAACCTACAATCCTCCAGCACTGAGCCAGAGTTCAGGGGAGCCCCTGTCCTTTATGAGCTCCTGAAGCAGCTGGACAAAGACGAACATCCCCTTCCCAGGGCCTGGAGCACCTTCCTTTGCTTAGGAGAAAGGAGCTTCCCCTTCTTTCACCTCCTCTCCCAGTCTCCCAGTCCATTTTCAGGGTGACTCAGCTAAGGCTTGAACTCTCAGTCCATGATCTTGGATGGGATCAAGAAAACAGGAGGATTCCCCAGCTCACTGTGTGCCCAGTTCGCCTGGGGCAGGTCAGAGGAGATCAGAGGCCTGTGTGCCAGAAGCAGAAATATGGTCTGGATATTTCTGTGGCCTGAACCTGGGCTGAGCTGAGGCCTGTCCCTGTTCCCGACCTAACATGGCTCTGGTGGCTCTGGATTGCTCCCTCTCCTAGTCTATGACTCCCCTGACCATTTTGGGCTCTCTGCTCCAGTTTCCCTGAGCTGATCCCAGAAGATTTTTTTCTTCCTCCACTTTTTTGTGCTTCTCTCCCAGAAAAGTGGGCTCCCCCATATCTCTTCCAGTTTCATCCTCCCCTTTGCTTAGAGCCCTTTAGTCCTGGCTGGGTAAGCCCTTGTCCAGTCCTGCCTAGAATGGCACCCCCATGTCACTCACCTCCCATCCCAGGTCCAAACCTGGATGTATCTGCTCATCCTCACAGCTCCCCTTTCTGCGGTATCTTCCTCCATAAAATGCCAGCTCCTGGAGGACAGGGAAGTCTTGCGCACCTTTATGTTTCCACTAGTGAGCAAAGTACTTAACAAACACAAAGTGCTTAATAAATGCTGCTTCTCTGTAATAAAGATGGCCTCAGAGTAGATACTATATGTGAATCAATAAGCACAGTGCTTGGCACATAGAGGATGCTTAATAAATGCTTATTTCCTTCCCCCTTACCCTTCCCTCCTACTCTCCCATATGTTCCTCTGGCTCTCTGGACCTAATCTATTCTACTGATGCAACTCTCTATTTCTTATTCAGCACAGGATAGTTGTGCAATTGATAGTTACTGCTTTATAATATAGTTTGAGATCTGGTATTGTTAGATTACCTTCCTTTCTGTTTTTTTTTTCCATTAATTCTCTTGATATTCTTGACCTTTTGTTCTTCCAGATGAATTTTATGGTTATTTTTTCTAGTTCTATCAGACAGTTTTTTGGTAATTTGATTGTGCTAAATAAGCAAATTATTTTAGGCAGGATTGTCATTTTTATTATATTGCCTCAGCTTACCCACAAGCAACTGCTATTTTTCTATTTGTTTAGATCTGACTTTATTTGTGTGAAAAGTGGGTGTAATTCTATTGATATAATTCAAATCCTAGTTAATATAATTATATTGGCAGGTAGACGTCTAAGTATTTTATATCATTTGCAATTGTTTTAAGTGGAATTTCTCTATCTCTTGCTTCTTAGCTTTATTGGTCATATAAAGAAATGGTGATGATTTATGTGGTTTTGTCTTATACCCTACAACTTCACTAAAGTTGTTCATTATTTCAAGTAATTTTTTAAAATGATTTTCTAAGGTTCCCTAAGTACACCATCTTATCATTTACAAACAGTGATAATTTTATTTCCTCATTGCCTATTCTAATTCATTCTGTTTCTTTTTCTTTTCTTATTATTAAAGCTAACATTTCTAGTTTTAGAAACTCTAGCCTTGGCAATAAGAGCCGAGAAAGAGATCCAAGGAATTAGAGTAGGAAATGAAGAAATCAAATTGTCACTTTTCGCAGATGACATGATGGTATACTTAGAGAACCCCAAAGACTCTGCTAAAAAGCTATTAGAAATAATTCAGAATTTTAGCAAAGTCGCAGGATACAAAATAAATCCACATAAATCCTCAGGATTTTTATACATTACCAACACAATCCAACAGCAAGAGATACAAAGAGAAATTCCATTCAAAATAACAGTTGATAGTATCAAATATTTGGGAATATATCTACCAAAGGAGAGTCAGGAATTATATGAGCAAAATTACAAAACACTTGCCACAAAAATAAAGTCAGATTTAAATAATTGGAAAGACATTCAGTGTTCTTGGATAGGCCGAGCGAATATAATAAAGATGACAATATTCCCTAAACTAATCTATTTATTTAGTGCTATACCAATCAGACTCCCAAGAAACTATTTTAATGACCTAGAAAAAATAACAACAAAATTCATATGGAAGAATAAAAGGTCGAGAATTGCAAGGGAACTAATGAAAAAAAAGTCAGAGGAAGGTGGTCTAAGTGTACCTGATTTAAAGCTATATTACAAAGCAACAGTCACCAAAACCATTTGGTATTGGCTAAGAAATAGACTAGTTGATCAGTGGCATAGGTTAGGTTCACAGGGCAAGATAGTGAATAAAAATAGCAATCTAATCTTTGACAAACCCAAAGATCCCAAATTCTGGGATAAGAATTCATTATTTGACAAAAACTGTTGGGAAAACTGGAAATTAGTATGGCAGAAACTAGGCATGGACCCACATTTAACACCACATACTAAGATTAGATCAAAATGGGTCCAAGATTTAGGCATAAAGAACGAAATCATAAATAAATTGGAGGAACATGGGATGGTTTACCTCTCAGACTTATGGAGGAGGAAGGAGTTTGTGTCCAAGGGAGAACTAGAGACCATTATTGATCACAAAATAGAACATTTTGATTACACCAAATTAAAAAGTTTCTGCACAAACATTTCTAGTTTTATATTGAATTATAGTGATAATAATGGGTATTCTTGCTTCACTCCAATGTTATTGGGAAGCTTTTAGTTTATCCTCATTACAGTTAATGCTTGCTGATTATTTTAGATAAATAGTGCTTATAGGAATGTTCCTTTTAATCCTATGATCTCTAGTATTTTAATAGGAATGAGTATTGTATTTTATCAAAAGCTTTTTCAGCATGTATTGAGATAATCAGGTGCTTTCTGTTAATTTTCTTATTGATGTGATCAATTATATTGGTGCTTTTCCTAATATTGAATCAATCCTGCATTCCGGATATAAATTCCTCCTGGTGATGGTCCATAATCCTTCAGATTTATTGCCATAAACACTTTGTTAATATTTTGTTCAAAATGTTTGCATCAATATTCATTAGTGAAATTGGTCTATAATTTTCTTTCTCTGTTTTAGCTCTTCCCAGTTGAAGTATCAGCACCACATCTGTGTAATAAAAGGAGTTTGGTACAGTTTCTTCCTTGTCTCTTTTTCCAAATGGTTTATATAGTATTTTAATTAAATGTTCTTTAAACGTTTGGTAAAATTCACTCATGAATCCATCTGGCCCTGGGGATTTTTCCCTAGAAAGTTTGTTAATAACTTGTTCAATTTCTTTTTCTAAGATTGGGTCATTAAGTCTTTCTTATTCCTGATCTGTTAATCTAGGTACACTTTTGTAAATATTCCTAAACATTGATTAATAGAACAAAGAAATGTCACAATCTTGGTTACACTTCCTGTGGTTTTATGACAACTGTGTGATGTATAACAGAGAAGAACATGGGTATAAGAGGGAACTTGTAAAAAATAAAGTCAATTCTATGCTTCAAACTTGAACTCACCCAGCCCCACTCAACTCACTCACTACTTCATCCTGCACTCATGTCAGTTGCTGACAATTGGTGCCTGAACAGAAGGAGATGAAAAAAGGCAAAGTAGTGTCTTACAGAACTCTGGAACATAAATTACAAGGGTAAGAAGTTTATTCTCAGGGTTATGGGGGAAAGAAGTTTTTAAATAGGAGATTTCTGTGTTTGTCTGTGTGTGGATATCTGCTTTGCACTCTGTCTCCTTAGCAAAGCTGAAAAACTGTGCATACCCTTTGACTCAGCAGTGCCATTATTGATTCTGTAGCCCAAGGAAATAATAAAGGAGGGAAAAGGACCCAAAAGGACCCATGTAAGCAAAAATGTTTTAAATGTGGTGGCAAAGAATTGGAAAATGAATAGATGCACATCAACCGGGAATGACTGAACAAGTTGTGGTATATGAAGGTAATGGATTATTATTGTTCTATAAAAATGATGAACAAGCTGATTTTAGAAAGGCCTAGAAAGATTTGTATGAACTGATGCTGAGTGAAACACACAGAGCCAGGAATAAATTGTACACAATAATAGCAAGAATGTGCAAGGATCATGTCTGAAAGACTTGTTTCTTTTCAATGGTTCAGGGATCCAAAGGAATCCTAAAAAACTTTGGACAGAAAATGCCATCTGTATCCAGAAAAGAACCAAGGAGAGTGAATGTAAATTAACATATTCTATGTACACTTCATTTTTCTGGGTTTTTTTTTCTCTCCCATGGTTTTTGCCTTTTGCTCTGATTTTTTTCTCTTCCAACATGATTGCAATGTGTATTAAAATATATTAATTTCAAAAAACAAAAAATAAAATACACAACAAAATTATAAAGTAAAAAAAGTTATCAAGCTTGTGAAAAATAAAAATTCACCTTCTATGTTGCTAGTTTGGAGATATATCAGGCTGAATTGATGAAATTCATTCAGAGTAGTAATTCTTTCAGAGTAGCTCAAGGTGAGATCTTTAGAAGTTTCAAAACATACTATTGAGCACTCTAGTGTCAGGGCTTTTGATCCTTGACTCAGGGTTCTAAATTCCTTCATTTCAGATGTGGTGTGTGATAAAGGAAGTGTCTTTCTTAGTTCCCTTGAAATAGGAGAGTTCCCTAGGTTTGGGACATGTAGGACAACAAGGGAATGTAGAATAGATTGGAATGTCACATAACTTTGTGAACAGGAGCCTGTATTTTTAGAAAAAAAAGAACTAGCAGGTTCAGTATCTCTCCTGTTTTATGAAAGGAGAGAAAATTTATCCCAATGGAGACAGCCTTTGAGGCTGTGATTCATTCAAAGTGGAAAATCAATCTGACTGTAAAATGTATGAACAGAAGTCACTTTGGATAGGTGAATGTATTGGTCTTTGATCTTGGTAAAGTAATGTGGAAACTAATTCTTAGCTCCTTAGGAATTAGGATAGTGCAAGGAAAAAGAATCTTTTTCTTTTCCTGTGACTCTGGCCAACTTCAGCAACTTTGCAAGAAAAGGGGCAAAATGGGGAAAATATATTCAGTTTAGTGAAGATGGTAAAAGCAAGTAGAAGAGGGTAGGATGTAATGTTCTGGATAGCTTTCTGGAAGTCTTGGGATCCACCTTCGTTTCAACAGAGTAATCACCATGAGAATAGCCAGAGATAAAGTCCAAATTCTTTATTATCTCCTTCACAGTCTGATTCCTTTACTTAGGGCTGAGCTAGCTTTCTGGAGGGCCTTCAGAAGGGACTTGGTTTCAGTGGAGAAATGAAGGAGGACAGGCCAGCCACCACAAAGGTGGGAGATGGAATGAATGTCTCACATCCAGTCTTTGTTGGCTCTTATATATTCTATTATAGTTACATCATCATAGGTGTCAAACTTGTAGAATAGGTGTGAATCTTGTAGAACTATATTAAATACTAAGTACATGTACTGAACTAGAGAACTATTAATCACCATGCTAAACTAGATAACCATTGTCTTGTCAATTCCACTGAGTTAACACCTTCTTCCAAGTATACTTCTCCAGAGTTCTGGCTTTTTACAGTAAGAGAAACATCAGATCAGAGTGAGAAAGAAATGAGACATAAAGTTTTAAATAAAAATGCAAATGAGAAAGTGTAAGCATGTAGGAATAAGAAGAGCATAGACTGAAATGGATTAGAGAGTTTGGAAACTTTTGGGAAAATGGAAGAGGAGCACACTACCACTTTAAAAACTTCTTCAGGCAAGAAGTCTGTAACTTTGTTATCTGTACTCAGGCTTATTCTCCAATTGATAAATGGTCAAAGGATATGAACAGACAATTTTCAGATGAAGAAATTGAAACTATTTCTAGTCATATGATAAGGTGCTCCAAATCATTATTGATCAGAGAAATGCAAATTAAGACAATTCTGAGATACCACTACACACCTGTCAGATTGACTAAAATGATAGGAAAAGATAATGATGAATGTTGGAGGAAATGTAGGAAAACTGGGGCACTGATGCATTGTTGGTAGAGTTGTGAATGGATCCAACCATTCTGGAGAACAATTTGGAACTATACTCAAAAAATTATCAGACTGTGCATACTTTTGACACAGCAATGTTACTACTGGGCTTATATGCCAAAGAGATATTAAAGAAGGCAAAGGTACCTGTATGTGCCAAAATGTTTGTGTCAGCCCTTTTCATAGTGTCTAGAAACTGAAAACTAAATGGATGCCCATCAATTGGAGAATGGCTGAATAAATTGTGGTATCTGAATGTTATGGAATATTATTGTTCTGTAAGAAATGACCAGCAGGATAAATACAGAGAGGCTTAGAAAGACATACATGAACAGATGTTGAGTGAAATGAGCAGAAGCACGAGATCTTTATACACTTCAACAACAATACTATATGAAGATCAATTCTGATAGAGGTGGCTCTCTTCAACAATGAGAGGGTCCAAATCAATTCTAATTAATCTGTCATGAACAGACCAGCTACACCTAGAGAAAGAACACTGGGAAATGAGTGTGGACCACAACATAACGTTTCCACTCTTTTGGTTATTGTTTGCTTGCATTTTTGTTTTTTTTCTCAGGTTATTTTTACCCTCTTTCTAAATCCAATCTTTCTTATACAACAAGATAACTGTATAGATATGTATACATACATTGTATTTAACATATACTTTAACATATTTAACATGAATGGGACTACCTGACATCTAGGAGAGGGGGTAGAGGGAAAGAGGGGAAAAGTTGAAACAGAAGTTTTTGCAAGGGGAATGTTGAATAATTACCCCATGTACATGTTTTGTATATAAAAAGCCATAATTAAAAAGGTTAAAGGCAAAAAAAAACTATATTAGTGGGGGATCTCAATCTTGCTCTCTCAGAACTAGGTAAATGAAACCATAAAATAAATAAAAAAGAAGTTAAGGACATAAATAGAATTTTAGAAAAAAAATAGGTATGATAGAGCTTTGGAGAAAATTGAATGGAGTCATAAAAACCTCAAAATCAAATGCAGAAAGGCAGAAATAGTAAATGCATTTTTTTTCAAATCAAGATGCCATAAAGATTACATGCAATAAAAGGCCTGGGGAAAATAGATAAAAAATTAATTGGAAACAAATAGGTGAGACTGTCAAACGTGTTATTTATTAATCATCTCTTACCAGAATCCCATATAACCCCACTGGTCAAGCTCTTGTAAATCATCATTTTTAATAAGGACATAAAAATCATGTTTGATGAGCAAATAAAACTATCAAAAATACTATATACTTTAAACTTTTTGACAATGGATAAAAATGAGCATACCCCAGCAGAAAAGTCTTTTACAGAAGAAAAAAGGCTATCAGAACAGGTAATGTGGAAAGATCTATTAAAGGGGAGATGGAAAGGTCCTGAACCATTATTAAGGTGGGAAAGAGGGTTTGCTTGTTTCTTTCCAGAAACATATACACAATCAGTGTGGGTACCTAAGAAAAATGTCAGAGCATGTACCATGACTGACCACCCAATTTCAGAATATGAAGCTTCAAGAAAAAATGAAGAAGATTTGAGTCAGGCAATGCGGAACATGGAGATCCCTACCTGGGAACAGATAAAGACTCCACTGCAGCATGCAAGTGGTCCTGTCATAACTCAAGAACATTCCAACAAACTAAAGTCATGTTCCTTGCAATTATGGTTATTTTGTCCAGCCAAGTATGAGGGGAGAATAGAGAAATGTATTAAACATATTTTCTTTTTCCTCACTGGTTACAACCTATGACATATGTGGATAATATAAATGCTGTATATATCAATAATACTCAGCTATTAGGAGGGGAAAAGAATATCTTTTTTGTAATTATGATATAATTGCACAAATCACATTCGGAGCAATGACCACCTGGATTCCCATTGTTTTTCATAACATTTATACAAGGCAATAAAATATATATATGTAAAAGCCTGGATAGCATCACCACAAGCTTTTCTTGTAGCTAATTACAATGGTAATTATGAAAAGGTAAAGGGAATAAAAGGGAATAAACTGCCTTAATCTGACATTAGGAGACACTGAATATCAATGAAATGTTACCTATATAAATTGTATATTTACTGAACATATTAATGGAATAGCTAAGTATGTCTTAATTGTAGAGCAACCTTCCTTTGTAATAATCCCTACAATGTCTCCCATTTCTGGTTTCAATCATTAGGAGAACATTCATTGCACATAATTGCTGAAAAGTAGACTGATCAAACAGATTGATAGGCCTGTTGATAACTGGGATCATTGCCTGTGCTTCTTTAATAATTTCAACCACTGTTTTTGCTGTAGCATTACAGTCTGAAATCGCTGATGACATGGCCAGGAACATTGCTCTGGTATTTCAGATGTAAGAAAATATCAATAAAGATTTCTCTTCTTAGGACTTAAGTTGGAAATATTGAAAACAAGACTATCAATGAGATGTGATTATTGGTATTCATTTATGTTATTCCTTTAATATGCAATACCCCTGACCCCAATATATAATGAGAAAAGATACATGCACAACTCTTAGGAGCTTGGCATGACTCCAATGTTTCCTTGGATATCAATAATTTACATATAATCACTTCTGATGCCGAAAATTCTCTCTTGCTTGGAATTGATTCAGAAGAACTGGCTGGCATATTCTATAATTTATGCTTATGGCATACATATGTATTATTTTTATTTTAATTTGCTTTTGTCTTTTTTGTTTTCTTAGCATAATGACGATCCTATTGAAATTAATTATGATTGACATGCATGAATTGAGATTAAAAAAGGTATTTTACATTTTCTTCAGTTTTACTCTTTAAGGAGTTGTTTTCTTTAGTAGGTTTCTGTAACTCTTTTCCCATTTGGCCAATTCTACTTTTTAAGCAGTTTTCTAAGCTGTTAACTCTTTTTCATAATCCCTTTGCATCACTCTCATTTCTTTTACTAAATTTTCTTCTACTTCTCTTATATAATTTTAACTACCTTTTGAATTCTCTATGAGTTCTTTCTACTTCAATGGGGCTCACTGCCAGCTCTCTGGGAGCTTCCTTTTTGGATTAACCAATACACCCTTACTAGCGTGAGAGGGACCTCTTCTGCCTAGCCTCCAATTTTCCTAAACTAAGATTGTTTCCCCTGTCTCCTTGCTTGTTGCAAGTTCTCTCCTGAGATGTTATTTTATGCTTGTCCAAAGGTGAACATAAAAAGGGTTACAGCAATTCACTGCTTACTTGCCATCTTGGCTCCCGAAAGTGGGAATTGGCATATTATTATTTAAAGAATTTGTTTTTTGTGGGGACAGTTAGGTGGTCCAGTGAATAGAGCACCAGCCTGGAAGTCACTAGTCTCAGATACTTAACACTTCCAGGCTGTGTGTGATCCTGGGTGAGTCACTTAACCTCAATTGTCTCACCAAAAAAAAAAAAAAAAAAAAAGTTCGTTTTTTTTTCTTTTTTTTTTTTCCAATGGATTGGGAAACAAAGAAAACAGACTCTTGTATATTTTTCAATAGAAAATGGTGGTGGGGGGCAGCTAGGTGGTGCAGTGGATAGAGCACCAGCCCTGAATTCAGGAGGACCCAAGTTCAAATCTGGCCTCAGACACTCAACACTTCCTAGCTGTGTGACCCTGGGCAAGTCACTTAACCCCAGCCTCAGAAAAAGAAAAGAAAAAAAAAAGAAAAAGTGTGGGTTCCATGATATGAAATGTTGACTGCACTATCTGAAGATATCACTTTACTTGTTTGCTATATGTTGTTAACAATAGAGCTTTCACAGAAGAAACGTAATCAATAAGTGTTTGTAATGTAAAAACAATATCAAGCAAGAAAGTTTATTAAAAAGAAAGAAAATACTCCCCCATCTTGCACTGTCCTCTGCTCTCCTTGTCGGACTCTGCCCACTCTCAGACTTAGCCCTACTGATATTACCCTCACCCCAGGGCTGTACCTAAACTTTCTATCCATTGTATAGCCAGAAAAAGTTCCATGGGAAAGACTGTGCCCTCCTTCACAGGTACCAGGTTACCTGAAATAGGGTAGGAGCTCAACACTAACTTGCCATATCCTGGAATTCTTTTTTTTTTTTTTTTAGATGAACTGGCCAACCTTCTATTGTCTTGGCCCGGCCCACCTCCTTCAGGGTTTCCTCTGCCCACCATGACCTAGACTTAGGCTCTGCTCAACTGTCACCTTCTCCAGGAAGTCTTTCCTGATTGCCTCAGAGGTTAGGACTACTTACCTTGGCAGTATACTTACTTTCCAGGGAAATCCACCTTGATAATGGGATTGACACACATATTACCAGAGCTAACTGACTGTTTGGAAGGCTTTGAAGGCAAGTGTGGGAGAAGAGAAGTATTAGACTGACTACCAAACTGAAAGTCGACAGAGCTGTTGCGTTGATCTCATTCTTGTATGCCTGTGAAATCTGGATAGTCTACCAGCGCCATGCCGGGAAATGGAATCACTTCCATTTGAATTGTCATAGGAAGATATTAAAGATCGCCTGGTGGGACAAGATTCCAGAGGCTGAGGTCCTTTTTTGACCTAAACGTCCAAGCATTTCAATTCTCCTCTAAGCACAACTGCAGTGGGTTGGCCACATTGTTTCTGGATGCCGCATATACACTTGCCAAAAAGACTTTTTGGGGTAGAACTCACACATGGCAAGCACTCACAAGGTGAGTATACTTATATAATATATATATAGTATATATTATATATAGTATACAGAAAAAGTGATACAAGAACACTCTCAGGGGCTCTCTGAAGAACTCTGAAATTGATTGCATGACATGGAAGACCCTGGCATAGGATTGGCCAGCATGGGGTGCCCTCATCAGACAAGGGGCTGTGCTCTATGAATTAGCTCAGAAGAAATGTGAGATGTGCACTTAGAGAAGCTACCCAAATGTTCAAGGAGCTGTGGCAGATTATTAGTCTGATCGGCCACAGTCGGACACACTGTAGCTCAACTCTAACATTGTGCTGTCATGGTCCTCCCAAAGGACAGCAACCAACCAGGGCCCCCGCCTGACGTTACTCTGTCTTCCAGGTAAGTGTTCTGCATTTCCACTTTGGGGCACATTGGTCTTCTTCTGGTAGGATGCCACCTTGGTGGTTTTCCTCTGAAAAGATGACACCTTGGAACCTCCAACATGAGAGAGCTGAGTCCTTGTTCTGGACTCTGAGCAGATGCATCAGGCGAGGACAGATCTCCCATAGTCGGAGGGAAAGGTCTGTCTGAGCAATGAGGAAGTTTTCTTGAAAGGAGAAGGTGGAAGTGCACAGAACCCTCTGACGGTTCTGCCCTGGTTCAGCAAGGGAAAGGGAGAGGAAGGACGGAGGCTGAAGGCCCAGGGGACTCACAAGGGTTTGTGTCTCACTTCTTCAGCTCTCTCAATCACTGTGGGATTGTTATTCTCATCAAAGGACAGACAGTAGTAATCAGCCTCATCCTCAGCCCGGACCCCAGAGATGGTTAAAGAAGCCACTTTGTTGCTGCTGGAGCCGGAGAATCGGTCTGAGACCCCCTGTGGGCGCTCCTTATCCTTGTAAATAATGAGCCTGGGAGTCTCGCCCCATTTCTGCTGGTACCAGTAAGCATACTTTTTATCCAGTAGATCCCCTTCACAGGTGAGGGTGGCCGGCTTCCCCACGGGCTCAGATACGGAGGGAGGCTGCTTCAGCACATAGGAGGCCAGGGAACCTGGAAGGAGAGAGAGAAAAGACCTTGTCCTGGAACTCATCACCCTGGCACAGGGTGGAGGGCAGAGACTCCCGCTGTAGCAGCCCCAAGGGAGTTCAAGGTCAGGGCTGGGACCCTGGAGGGGCTGAGTCCCAGAAAAGGCACCAGATACCCACCTGTGAAGAGGGTGAAGAAGGGGAGGAGGAGAGGAATCCAGGCCATGGTGGAGACACCCCAAGAACTCAGCCTCCTTAGATCCCACGGCTGAGGCTGCGCCGGCCAAGTCTGCTTTATATACTCCATTGGCACCAGAGGGTGTGACCTTCATAGGAATCCCTCCCCATCCCTCCATTAACCTCTCATTCACTTCCTTCTGCCTCTGGTCAGAACTAACCTCAGGCTGGGTGGGGTTTCTGGCTACACAACTCTTAATCTGCCCCATAGAAAGGGCTGGGAAGGAAGCACCTGCCAGGGGTTCACACAGACCACAGAGCCCTAGGCAGGTCCTGGAGGCCCTGTGATTCAGTGCCAGAGATGCTGAGTCTCCATCCTCAGGCCAACAGCCCCCTCTAGTGACCTAAGGCCCCATGGTGGCTCCTGGGAGGGCCAGAAGACAGGCTGCTGAACCCCTGCCCCAACCCTGGGAGTCCTTCCTTGCCCTCTTGCCCAGAGCCTGGACTTCTCTCTCCCGGGCAGGGAGGCCCCTCCTCCTCTCTCTTTAGGATCCATTCCTTTTCCTCAGTAGTTTCCCTCATTCCTGATTACTGCCAAGAAAACCATCTCTCTCTTTCCCAAACTTTCTGTTTCAGGTCTCAATGTTTTGGATCTCCTAAAACTAATAATTTCTTTACCCTGAGCCAAGAGAAGCCTGCCGAGTGGACCAAAGAGATGTCTTCATCTTCCTGCAGACACTGACTCATTTAACAGAGAAAGAAAGGCAGTATTGCGGCCCTGAGGGGCCCAGTCGCAGGCCAAGGAGAGAATAAAGCAGGAGCCGGGGAAGGGCTCGCAGGCATGAGTCTAGGGTGAAAAAGCCTAGCTCCTGGGGTCTCCTGCCATGCTGCTTGCCTGCCATTGGCTATGCAACCACCAGAGAGAGATGTTGGCATGAGTTTGGGGGCTAAGTTGGCCTTGAAATGCCCAGAGGCTCTTGGTCCCTGAGCTCCTGGTCTCCTGCTCTGGGTGATGCAACCTTTGTTGGCCCTCCCAAAAAGCTCATAGCAGAAGGAGACCTGCCCTGTCCAATCACTTTAGGGGGACAATTCAGACTGTCCTCAGGGCCCCGAGTTTTGAACAGCAACCACAAACACAAAAACCCATGCAGAAAATCAAATGAGAACGATCATTCAGCACTGATCCTGAGCCATCACAGTGCCAGGCACTGGGGGGACAGTGACCAAAATGGAGCAGTCTCTTTTCTCAAGGGGCTTTCTTTCTCTTAGCAGAGAATGTGGAGGAAATGCAGGGGACTTTGGGGAAGAGCGGGCCCTCTCATCGCTGGGTTAGGAAGATGTTCAAAGGCTTCCCACAGTCAGCACTGCCTCCATCTCACCCCGTTCTCAAATTTTTGTCATCTTCCAGAAGCGGGGTTTGGGCTTAGGCCCCAAAGGCTGGCCGGCATTGAGTATTACAACACATGACATGAGTCACTACCTGCTCTGGGAGGGAAGTGCCATTTTGTTCCCATTTTACAGACAAGAGAACTTGGGCCCACACAGGTTATTCAACTTGCCCAGAATTTCGCTGGTCATGTGCCTCAGGGACAAAAATTGAAAGCAGACCTCGATGGCAAGTCCCAAGCTCTAACCACTGCACAAGCTGGCTGCAGTGAGCCCTATCACAGTGAGGATAATTTCAGGGAGCTTGAGCCCAGAATGAGTGGAGGCTGGGAGGAAGCTAAGGACAAGGGAAAAAGAGAAAGAGAGACCAGAGCAGGGAGAGGACCAGGCTTGAGGTTGGAAAGACAACCAGAGAGGAGCACAACGGTTCCTTCCTCCCCTCCATCCATCTTTTTTTTCCTCTTTCTTTCCTTCCTCCTTTCTTTCCTTTCTTCCTTGTTCCTTTCTTTCCTTCTTCCTTCCTTTCTTCATCCTTCTAAACAAAAGACCAAAGTTGCTGACAAGATCTCTCATGACATCTCGATACCCCAAACTATAGTGGGCTAGAGGCAGTAAGAGGCAGCGGATGGGGGTTATTTGAGCTCTGGACATGAAATGAGGAAGTTGAGGTTGGAATTCTGCCTTTGGTTTATTGGTTGGTGGAAAGGAGGATTCAAATGACATCACTATGTTGGGTCAAAGTGAGATGACTTGATGTCTGGCTTCTATCCAAAACCCCAAGTCTGTGACCCTAGAGAACTTTTTCCTGGTTAGCTCCCTATTTCTTCATCTCATGACCAATCCTTAAGAGTGCAGATTTTTTACAAAGTGCCCCCTAGAGTGACCCACTGTGAACTTGCTCTTTGCACCTGAACAGTGGGCATTTTTTCTATCCTTTGATTAGTGACCACAAACTCATATCAAAGGATGAAAGCATCCATGAAAGGACTCAGAGACCAGATAGTCCAAGTGTCTTTTTTCTCACTTAGGGATGAAGGGATTAGGCAGTGAAAGGGCCAAGAGAGATGTCTTCAGGTATCTAAATGGTTAGCTTAGGATGAATGGATGAAACTCATTCTGCCAGATTCCAGAGCCCAAAACTAGAAACAATTAACAAAGAAAACTGATTGCATTGCGGTTCATCATACAGGAAAGTAGCTAACATTTGGAGCTGTCCATGGTGGAACGACCTTCCTGGGACATCAGCAAGTGGAGCTGAGTCCACCTTGGATCAGACAGGAATGTAGTAGTGGGAACTGTGAAAACAGAATCCTTTGGAGAAGAAACATCTGCGGGCTCTTAAGAACAGAAACACTGGGAGCCTAGAAGCTGAAAGAAGAAATTAGAGACAGAGATCTGGGCGCCTTCTCTGAGGTTCACTTTCATCTTTTGGGCTGTTATTCAATTATGTCCAAACCTTCAAGATGCTGTGGACCATAGCAAGCTAGAGCTTTCAGTCTTCACCATCTCCCCAAGACTGTCCAAAGTCATACACATTGCTTCCATATCATCCCCCCCATCTCGTTTTAGGCAGGCCCCTCCTCATTTTGCCTTTCAGCTTTCCCAATATTGGGCGCTTTTCCAATAGGTGCTCTCTTCTTATTCTCTGGTCAAAGAAGCTTCAGCTTCAGTAATTCATCTTCCAAAGAATACACTGAATTTATTCTTTGTTATAATATATGGGAGAGCTGTTGGAATACATGGGAGCCACCTGACAGTAGCTGCTGGAGAGCCAAGCCAGAATGGATCTCCTCTTGTGAGAGGATAATACAAGGAGACTGAGAGGCAGTTGCTGTTCTCTGACCTCTCTCCTCTTCCCCCTGCTTCTAATTTATCTCATTCCCAGTCTACAACACCCGAGTCAGCTAAGGCTGCCCTGCAACTCCTTCAGATGTTATGATCCACA
Organism: Sminthopsis crassicaudata; assembly: GCF_048593235.1. NCBI lineage: Eukaryota > Metazoa > Chordata > Mammalia > Dasyuromorphia > Dasyuridae > Sminthopsis > Sminthopsis crassicaudata. The sequence goes on along the minus strand of NC_133617.1, from coordinate 77,177 downwards.
GCTGGGGAGACTCTTGGAGACTTGGCCTATCCCTTAACAATTCTTGATGTGTTGACTGCTTGATCTCCTTCCTATCCCAGAGTCTCTCCAAAGACCTCCGCACCTTGACATTTCAAGAGTACAAATCTGCAGCAACCAGTTTGGCTTATATGCCAACTCTCCTGCGTATTCCTGCCATCTCTTCTTACTGTCTTCTGCTTTTGGGAAATCCTGCCATTTGGGCATTTTTCATGCCCCTTCCTCTTCTACATTAATACCATCAGGTCTGTTACCAGGTCTCCTCTGAGGGAAGAGCTTTCTTTGCTCACAATTAAGGCTCCCTCCACACTGCCAAGTATTTGGAGCACAGTGGGCACTTACTAAATTGTGATGGAGTGGCTTAAGGCTTGCTTGATAAGGGCTGATTCTGAGAGTGTGTTACTGGCCATGGCTCAGACACAGAGGGGAATGAGGGCTGAAATCTCTAGACGATTTTTTATTCCCACATGGAGTGACCATCCTTGAGTCAAAAAGCTGTTTTAACAACAAGAAAAAAACAGACTAAGTCTTCAAAAGATAACTAACTTAAGCAGCCCTGATCCCTCACCTGTCTTCCCTACACTAATGACAGAACAATCAAGGAAATACTAGAGCCAGTGCTCCACCTCAGGGTGAGGGGTAAAAGGGGACTGAATGGAAGGTGAAATGAGGGGAAAGGCCCCTGTCAAGAACCATTTCACTTTAAAACCTTCAAAAAGTTAGCACTTGCATCAAGGAATCAATCCCACCAGCTCCTGCAGCTCAGACAACATGGCCCCACACTGTTTGTGTTAAAGGAATGGAACAAAGGGAAAAAGAGGTCATTCCGGAACCCTGGACATCGCACTTCTCAGCATATGATCATCCACATCATGTCTGTCAACTGCCTGGAAACATGAGTCCCAGAACTTTGAGTCAAGAATTAGGTGATTTTTGTTAAATGTTTTCAGATCCTAAGATAACAAACTGTGGGAACTATATTGGAATCTGTCATCCTGGGCTACTCATTGTTTCTCTCCCCCATCACCATGTCTCCCATCTCTGCACTTTTATATGACCTCTTCATCCTCCAAATAACTCTCCTTCCTCACTGCCAAGTCTGAAGATCACCAGCCTAACTCAGATTGAGCCAAGAGACCACTTTTTCAAGAAGTCTTTCCTGGTCCTAGAAGCATCTAGAACCTTCTTTTCATGGATATCTCTGTCTCCTTTGTAGGAATACTGGAGGTCCTTAACTACATACATAGCACCGAGGAGAGGTGAGAAGACTGGACGAGACCAGATGACACAAGAGAAAGACTAAGGAGAGGAGAGACAGAAGATGGGAAGAGAAAGGCAGATAGAGGGAGCAAGAGGAAGAGAAGAATGGAGTCAGCAAGCCACAGAGGAACACTCTGATCCATAATTCCTGTGAAAATGCCATAAGCTATTGGGAAGAGAATGGTTAGTGAGGAGCCAGATGAGGAAGCTGAGATTCCCATGAGTCAGTGGGCCAGACCATGGCAGACACACCCACTGCCTTTGGGGGACAGAATCACTAACCAGGCACTGGGGGGGGGGGAACACGGGATCTCTGAGCCTGCCCTCTCAGGATCCTCCTGAAGAGGAAGGAGGGTCACTTTATTTGGCCACAGACTCTAAGTCCCCGTTTCAGGGGCCTAGTGATTCACACCCCACTTCCATTGAGCATCAATTTGATTTTACAAACAGATATTGGCTTTAAAACTATATAGAAAAACAAGAACATAGACTTTTCCCCAGTACCTGGTGCAGAGTGAAGGGTTACAGCAGATGGACCCCACAATTCAGCTCAGCTCCTACGTACTTTTAATCCCAAAAAGGTAAAGTGCAAAGCCAGCCTGATTATAAATTGCACCCGATTAGCTTCCCTGCACCCAAGCTCTGAAGTTATTGATGCTGAAGTGGCAAAGTCCCAGCTGAATCCCTAGCCTCCAGGATCAGGCCGATTTGGCTGCTAGCTCAGACCAGAGTCCACTCCCTTGCTCAGATGGCTTTCCTTAGAATCACATGTCTCTGGGATCAGGGTACAGAAGGCAGTACTCAGGCCCTCCCCTCTCCCTATAAGGTGTCAATGAAAGAATCCTTCATCCTCCAACACTAAGACAATAAAGGCAGGAGGGCTTAAACTCCATCCTGAGGAGGAGGGACCTGAAATGGACCCTGGGGAGCCAGGAAGACCCTATGTGAAGCAATGGAAAATGGGCTGCTTGGGACTCACCCAATATAATGTTCAATTCCAGCACTACCAGCCCTAACTGGGTGGCCAAGACAAGGAATTGTATTTCCTGAGGCTCAGGTTCTTCATCCCTAAGGGGATGAAAAGATACTTGGACTATCTGTTCTCTGAGTCTCTTCTGATTATCACTGTTGTTTTCATCCTGTGATATAAGTTTGTGGTCACTAATCTAAGGATAAAGAACAGTGCCCACTGTTCAGGTGCAAGGAGCAAGTTTAGGGTGGACTTAGGTAAGGATGACTCTAGGGTGCATTTTGTGAAGATCTGCACTCTTAACGATTGTTAGGGAGATGGGGAGATAGCTCCAGGGAGCTAACCAGGAAGTTCTTTGGATCATACATCTGTGGACAGAAAGAGATTGCCTAAAAGAATATCTAGGGCAGTCCCTTCCCATATGAGGAAACTCTTTCTATCTCTCTCTGTGTATCTCTCTCTCTCTCTCTCTGATTCTCTGTGTCTGTCTCTTTTTATTTCTCTCTCTCTGTGTCTCTCTCTCTCTCTCTTTCTCTCTCTCTCTCCCTCTTTCTCTTTTTTTCTCTCTCCTTGCCTCTGAGTCTCTCTCTCTCTCTGCCTCTCTCTGTCAATCTCTCTTTCTCCTTCTCTTTCTTTCCTCCCCATCACTTTCTTAGGCTGAGGCCCCCCATTCATAGCATAAGAATGATTATTGGGGTTCCTTGTCCTTCCTGGGCTCTGCTGAAACAGAAGAGACTATGGGTATAACCTGGCTATTGTCCATAGAAGAGATCTGTCTCAAGTATCAGATGCAGAAAATAGACAAAGAGGTGAGAATGAGACAGGGGTCAGGCTGCATTCATGCTGTGTGGTGTCCAGGCCAAAAGAAAACTGCCTTCTGTTCTGCTCAGACCCATCTCAAGAACCAGATCTGCTTCTGGACACCATAAGTGAAGAAGGACATTGACAAAGAGAAGGTAATTTTTAGGAAGAAGCAGGACTCAACTAAGGGGGAAATGGGAGATTCATTTAAATAAGGTAAAGAAATGGGAGAATCATTTAAAAGAAACTTGGGGTCTGCTGTGAGAAGAAGCTAAGATTGGGATCAGGGAAAGGGCCAAGAGAGCGGTCTTAGGGTACTGAAAAGGCTAGCTCAGCATGGAAGAATAAGGCTCCTCCTGCCAGGCTCCAGAACCCAGAATTAGAAGCAGAAGGAAATACATAGCAGTGGGAACAGGAGCACACACTCGGAGCTGTCCATGGTGGAATGACCTGGGTGGACATCAGCAAGCAGAGCTGAGCGCCCCCTTACTCAGGCAGGAGGCAATTCTGAATCCAAACTCCTTTGGAGGACAAGCCTCTGAGGGCCTGTAAAATGGGATGGAGTGTAGGAGCTTAGAGAAGGGATAAATGCCAGAGATCTGGGAGCCTTCTCTGAGCTTCACTTTCACTTTCTAGGCTGTTGTTCAGTTATGATCAACTTTTCATGAACCACTGGACCATAACAAGCCAGACCTTCAGTCTCCACCATGTCCACGAGGCAGTGCAAGCTCAGACATGTGGCTTTCATATCTCTTTCCATCTCATCCTCAGCTGTCGCTTTCTCCTTTTACCTTTAATCTTCCCCAATATGAGTCTTTTCCCATTAGGGCTGTCTTCTCATTCTCTGGCCAAGGATTTAAGCTTCAGTAATTCATCTTCCAAAGAATACACTGAATTTGTTCTTGATGTGTTGAATGCTTGATGTCCTTCCTATCCCAGAGTCTCTCCAAAGACCTCCTCACCTTGACATTTCAAGAGTACAAATCTGCAGCATCCAGCTTGGCTTATACTCCAACTCTCCTGTGTATTCCTGCCATCTCTTTACTCTCTTCTGCTTCTGGGAAATCCTGCCATTTGGGGCATATTCCATGCCCCTTCATCTTCTATGTTAATATCAGATTTATTGCCAGGTCTCCTCTGAGGGAAGAGTTTTCTGTGCTAACAATTAAGGCTCACTCCACGCTGCCAAGGATTTGGAGCACAGTGGGCACTTACTAAATTGTGATGGTGGCTTACAGCTTGCTTGATAACGGCTGATTCTGAGAGTGTTACTGGCCATGGCTCAGACACAGGAGGGGAAATGGAGGCTGAAATCTCTAGATGATTCTTAATGCCCACATGCCCACGCTTCAATCAAAAAGCGGTTTTAAAAACAAGAAAACAACAGACTCAGTCTTCAAAAGAACTAACTTAAGCAGCCCTGATCTTCCACGCACTAATGACCACAAGAACATTCTAGGAAATAGTGGAACCAATGCTCTAACATGGAGTGCGGGTGAAAGGGGACTGAATGGAGGGGAAATGAGGAAAAAGGCCTCTGTCAAGACCCATTTCACTTTAAAACCTTCAAAAAACCAGGACCTGCATCAAGGAATCAATCCCACCAGCCCCTGCAGCTCAGACAACATGGCACCACACTGTTGGTGTTAAAGGAATGGAATATAGAGAAAAGAAGATCATTCCAGAACCCTGGACATCGCACTCCGCAGCCTGTGATCATCCACATCATGTCTGTCAACTGCCTGGAAACATGAGTCCCAGAAATTTGCACCAAGAATTAGGGAATTTCTGTTAAATGCTTTGAGATCCTAAGGTAACAAGCTGTGGGGACTACATTGGAAAAGATCCTAAAAATCCCAACCTGACATGTTCCCTACAGGAATTCCTGAATAACGCCCTGGCATGGAACCTTATTTCCACTCAGAAAATGGGTTTTCTCTCAAGTCTTGACTGGAGGGGCAAGTGTTGACTGACTGGGGAGTTAGGGGACACCTGCTCTGTGATGAGGGAGAGAGGGGCCTCTGGGCCAGGTGGAGGGGCCAGTGTTCCTGTCTCACAGCTGCAGAGGGGCAGGGGAGGGGGTGAGACAAATCACAGGGAGGTTTTTGTGCGGGGCTGTGTCACAGTGTGAAGTGTTCGGCGGAGGGACCCATCTGACCGTCCTGGGTGAGTCGCTGTTTGTCTCTCTCCCTTTCTGGAATACTGGGGCTCTGGGAAAATTTCCCCTGCTTTGCTCTTCTCACAGCTAGGTTCTATCTAGGGTCCCATTTGCCAGCTCCTCGTAAAAATCCACAGCCTGCTGTGGCCCCAGCCTCTGCCTTCTTTGCCCCCTCTTCTCTGGGGCACCCTTCCTCTCTGGGGGCTGTCTCAGGAGCTTGCATGATCTATGGAAATAGCTTTGACTCTTTCCCAGCCTTGCTCTGTCGCCCTCCACCCTTTGGGCTCAATGAGAAACCTTTAGAAATTCAGACACCAAAGATCTGAGCACGGGGCTGCACTCAAGGGACACTTGGGGCCGGGCCCAGGGAAGTCTGGGGGAGGAGGGTCAGACCTGGGCTCCTTCAGGGAATTGTGAGTTCCCCAAGAGAGGATTTGGAGGGACGGGGAGCTGAACTTCTCAGAAGGAGCCCCTCATCCTGGGGTGCTCAGTACCCTAAAGGGACAAATAGAGGGGCATCCCTGAGACCCTGGGGGAGGAGCACACAAGAGACCTGCTCCCACAAGAGATCACGCATGGGGAACATGGGGCAGAGGGGGGCATCTGGCCAAAGACAGACTCCCTGGAACACATGGGCTTAATGAAGACTGAGCGCCTCTGGAACAGTCTGCAGGGCCCAGGGACTCCCTACATCGGCCCCCCGGCCCAGCAGAGACGGCTCCGCACAGACTTCCTCGGAGCAGGCAGGCTGACCCAGGGGCCCACTCCACAACAGAGAAAGCCCCAAAGTCACACTGACTCCCAGCACTCAGGGCAGGATTGCTCCAGGCAAAGGGAGGGCTCAGGAAGGACAGGCAGGGCCCCCCAGGACAGGAAGGAGAAGGGGAAGTGGGGGCAGGGCAGGGAGGACAGCTCTGGCCATCCACTGCACTTCCCGGCAGCATGCCTGCGCTCTGCCTGGAGGGGTTAAGAGGAGCCTGAGCAGAGCCAGACCTCTGACAGAACAGGTCTGGCCTGGCAGGTGAGTGGACAGAGCAGCAACCCTGACTGTCCAGCAGGTAAAGAGTTTACAGGCCACACAGGACAAGGACTGAGCTCCTGGTGCCCACAAATTCAGGCCAGAGTCCACTCTACACAAACCCAGAGCAGCAGAGAACACAGGAGCACTAAAGGGGGTCACACAGCATGGCTCCAAATCTGTGCCCTACTTCTTCCTACTCGTGGGACATTTGTGGGACTTTCCATGGTTGGGGATTCAGTTTGTTCATCATTTGTGTGATGGGTGCACTATAGGAGAAAAGAGCCTTCTAACCCAAGACCTCTGACACACTTAGCCAGACCTTGCTCCTTCCCACCAAGCACTTTCCAATCTTAAGACACTGATGGGATCTGGACTCCACATTCATGGCCTGGGACCAGGGGTCTCTCGGGCCCTGACCTTTTACTCTTCTCTACCTAACTCTGCCTCTTTTTCCACGCCTCCCAGGTCAGCCCAAGGCATCCCCCATGATCACTGCCTTTGCTCCATCCAAAGATGAGCTAGACACACAAAAGGCCACCCTGGTGTGTCTGATAAATGGCTTCTACCCAAGCACTGTGGATGTGGCTTGGACCAAGGATGGCTCCCCCATGACTCAGGGGGTGATGACCAGCCCCCCAGCCCGCCAGAGTGACAACAAGTACTCAACCAGCAGTTACCTCTCGCTCTCTGCTGACCAGTGGCGTTCTAGCAGCCTCTACACCTGCAAGGTCACCCATGAAGGGCAGGTCTTCCAGAAGGAGCTGTCCTCAGCCCAGTGCACTTAGATGCCCACATGCCCCCTCCCTCAAGCCACACAATGGACTTCCCCCCCTCTTCCCCCCTCCTCCCCGACTTTCAATAAAGATCTTTCTCATTCAATTGTCTCTCATGTCTTCTGAGTCTGATCTCCCTTCCCCTTGGTGGTGGCTCACAACATGGGGGCCCCTGACAATCCTCAAGGGAAAAAACCAACACAGACCAGGCCCCTGGCTGGGTGGAAGATTAAAAATCCCTTCCTGTAAATGTGCTGACTTCTTCCCAAAGTCCTTCTCTCCATTCTGAGCCCTGACCTGAATCGGAAATGATTTTTGTTCAAAGGGGAATGAAATGTGACAAGGGGTAGGAGGGAAATATAGATCCAGTGCATGAATCTCAAGGCCTGGAGTTAGGAAAATCTGAATTCCAATCCAGCCTTAGACACTTCCTAATTACGCCCCCTGATCTTCCTTTACTCCCTGTGTCCTTATCTGTAAAGTGCTAGAATGACAACATCCAGGAGCCTGCACTGTGGGGAGTATACAAGTAGGTAGCACCTGTAAAGCTCTTGGCCAAACTTAAAAGTTATGTAAAGGCTAGCTTCTATCATTATCATTATCATTTTTATTAGTGTTAGTTTGGCTGCTAGTAATAGTCCCTTCCTCCCAAGGATGTTGTAAAGATCAAATCAAATAGCTTAACCAGCATGCTTTGCACATCTGCATGGCCTGAAGAAATCCTGGCTGGGTGATTTGATTGGACCAAAAGCAGCCAGGAGCCAGGCCCAGGCAGGTGAGGAAGTGATCCTGGGAGAGTAAGAGTGAGATAAAAACCAGGCCTTTGAGAGGGGGGAGGAGAAGGCAGACGGACAAAATTGGAAAGGGGCTGAATAGGCGAGGAGAGTGACAGTGGGGAGGAGGGGAAGAGGAGGCCTACTCTGTTGACCTGGGTGATGGGGAATTTGAGCACTTCCTTTGCAATGGGCAGGACATCACCATGACAACCTCCCTTCTGCTTTTTCTCCCTTGACATCATCCAAATACTCGCCTCCATGTGTCCCCCTCACCTTCTGGCTTCTTGATTTCCTTACATGAGCACATTTTAGTGTGTAGCACTAGCCCGACATCCTCAAACTGATCTGCTTTCTTTCATGAAAATTATCCTCCCCTCAAGCCAGGACCTGGGCAAGGACCCCCTCCCACCAAGTCTGTGAGACCCTTAGGAAAAATTGGCCTGCTTGCATCAGGCCTTATGGCGGCTCCATCACTCCCAGGACACCAGAGCACAGGGAAGAGACCAGTGGTTCTGCTGTGTCCCCAACAGCTGGTCATCGAAGGCTGCCAGGACAGAGAAACAACGGCAGGGGATCCCTGACATCTCACCTTCCCTGGAATGCTGCCAAGGACAGGCAGGATTTCATGTCCTTCAAAGAACACATGCCCATGACTAAATATACACCCTTGCCACATGGCTTCCTTTTCTTAATGCTCTTTCATGGCCTCCCCTCCACAAACAACACTGGCCACACTTCTCTGAGCACACGCCCCTTGTGTTGTTGTTTGTATTCTGCCATGTTCAGGAGCTAATTATTTAGCTGCTTCTCTTCCTTCTATTCCATTTCCCAGGTCATCCTCAGGCATCCCCCTCACTCTCCTGGTTGGGAAGGAGTTCTCTCAGCTGGCTAATAAGGAAAAATAAAGATTTTGATAAGGCCCCATGAGCCATGGAATGATCCAGACACACAGAGGAACTTAAACCTGGTGTAGCCAGTAGCTGGGGACCTGCCCTGTGCCTTGGACTTGGGGACATTGCCCCAGTTGAAACATGTGAATCCCATGAAATCACAGGACGCTCCTGGAGAAAGAGAGAGAGAGCAATGGAGAGAACTTGAAGAAGAAGCCTCAGATTTTCCACTGCATAAAACAGTGGACTGCGTCCTAATCAGAGACCATGGAGGAGAACATCCACTGCATAATCCATGGGAGAAAGGGGCCCCATCAGTGGGAGTGCTCCAGGGACTCTGCTTCCAGGTTACAATACACTGACTGCAGCAAAACCTCGATCCTTGTGCAGCCTTTTCTAACTCTCCCTCCCTTTCCAGGCTCCTCCATCACTGCTCTCCAGTTAAGTGGATAGAGCAGCAGCCCTAGAGCCAGGAAATGGGCAAATATGGCCTCGGACACTTGCTCACTGTGTGGTGCTGACCGAGTCACAACCTCTATGTTCTTATTTGGAAAAACCGGGACTTTACTAGCACCAAACCAGCCCAAACTGGTTATGAATAACACTTCATCAAGCCCTTAGCCCAGTGTTTGCCACACAGTGGGCACTTGATCAAATCTTTCTTCCAGGCATCCTGTCCTTCTCCCTCTAGGTAGGGAGAATGGAGCCACCTGCCAGTGGCTGCTGGAGGGCTAACTCAGACCTATAGAATGGATCTCTTCCTGTGAGAGGATGATGATGATACAAGGAGACTGGGAGGCAATTGTTATTCTCTGACCTCTCTCCTCTTCCCTCTTGCCTCCAATTTATTTCATTCCCAATCCACAAGGAACATCTGAGTAAACAAAGTCTGCTTTGCAAATCCTTCAAGTATTATGATTCACAAATGTGGAGGCTCTTGGAGAGTTGACCCGCCCCTTCACTTAGGCAGAGTCCTTAACATCCCCACTCTGTGAATCTGTCATCCTGGGCTACTCATTGTCTCTGTCGGCCTCTCTCTCTCTGTCCTCCCCATCACTTTTTTAGGCTGAGATCTTCATTTATAACATAAATATGTAGAGTGGGGTCCTTTGTCCTTCCTGGGCCTGATAAAATGGGGGAGGCTATGGGTTTAACCTGGTTACTGTCCTCAGAAGATACCTGTCTATATTACCAGATGAAGGAAATACACTATCAGGGTAAGGATGAGGGGCCAGACTGCACTCAGACCATGATGTCCAGGGCAAGAACAGTGTCCCCTGTTCTGCTCAGACACCATCTCCAGAACAAGGTCCACTTCTGCACTCCATAATTGAGAAAGCTATTTTTAAAATAGAAGATAATTTTTGAAAAGGAAGAGGACCCACCTGGTGGAGAAATGAGAAAATAAGGACCTTATAGAAACACTTTTTATTATACTTATATCTTTTTATTGACAGAACATGTGCATGGGTAATTTTTCAACATTGACCTTTGCAAAAACTTCTGTTCCAACATTTCCCTTCCTTGCCTCCACCTCCTCCCCTACATGGCAGGCAGTCTCATACATGTTAAATATGATAAAATATATATTAAATACAATATATGCGTACATCTTTATACAGATCTCTTGTTGCAAAAGAAACATCAGAATTAGAAAGGTAAAAATAACCTGGGAAGAAAAACATAAATGCAAGCAGTCCTCGTTCATTTCCCAGTGTCCTTTCACTGGGCTTGCAGAAACACTTCACGAAACTGGGGGTCTGTGTGAAGAAGATAAAACTGGGATCAGGGAAAGGGCCAAGAAAGATGTCTTCATGTATCTAAATGGTTAGCTCAGGGTGGATGAATCAGACTCATCGTGGAGCCCAAAATGAGAAGCAACTGACAAAGAAACTGCATTGGAGTTCATCCTAAGGGAAAGTGGCTATCATTTGGAGCTGTCCATGGTGGAAAAACCCTCCCAGGACATCAGCTAGTGGAACTGAATGCATTTGGGATCATATGAAAAGGCAGTGAAAGGGCCAAGAGAGCTGTCTTCCGGTATCTAAATGGTTAGCTCAGGATGGATGGATGAAACTCATTCTGCCAGATTCCAGAGCCCAAAACTAGAAACAACTGACAAAACTGCCTTGGAGTTCATCCTAAGGGAAAGTAGCTAACATTTGCAGCTGTCCATGGTGGAACAACATTCCTGGGACATCAGCAAGTGGAACTGGGTGCACCTTGGATCTGATAGGAATGCAAACATGGGAATTGTGAATCCAGAATCATTTGGAGAAGAAACCTTTGAGGGTTCTTAAGAATTGAGACACTGGGAGCCTAGAAGCTGAAAGAAGGAATTAGAGCCAGAGACCGGGGCGCCTTCCCTGAGCTTCACTTTCATCTTGTAAGCTGTTATTCAATTATGTTCAAACCTTCAAGATGCTGTGAACCATAACAAGCTAGAGCCTTCAGTCTTCAACATCTCCCCAAGACTGTCCAAACTCATACACATTGCTTCCATATCAATCCCCTCCATGTCATTTTAGGCAGCCCCCTTCTCATTTTGCCTTTCAGCTTTCCCAATATCCAGCCCCTTTCCAATAGGTGCTCTCTTCTCCTTCTCTGGCCAAAGAAGCTTCAGCTTCAGTAATTCATGTTCCAAAGAATACACTGAACTTATTCTTTTTTTTTCCTGAGGCTACGGTTAGGTGACTTGACCAGGGTCACACAGCTAGGAAGTGTTAAGTGTCTGACACCAGATTTGAACTCTGGTCCTCCTGAATTCAGGGCTGGTGCTCTATCCACTGTGCCACCTAGCTGCCCCCACTGAATTTATTCTTGATGTGTTGACTGCTTGATCTCCTTCCTATCCCAAAGTCTCTCCAAAAACCTCCTCACCTTGACATTTCAAGAGTACAAATCTGCAGCATCCAACTTGGCTTATACTCCAACTCTCCTGTGTATTCCTGCCATTTCTTTACTGTCTTCTGCTTTTGGGAAATCGAGCCATTTGGGCATTTTTCATGCCCCTTCCTCTTCTACATTAATATCACCGTGTGTTACCAGGTCTTCTCTGAAGGAAGAACTTTCTGTGCTCACAATTAAGCCTCACTGCCAAGTATTTGGGGAATGCTTAGCAGCACAGTGGGCACTTACTAAATTGTGATGGACTGGCTTACAGCTTGCTTGATAAGGGCTGATTCTGAGAGTGTGTTACTGGCCATGGCTCAGACACAGAGGTGAATGGGGGCGGAAATCGCTAGATGATTCTTAATTCCCACATGGAGTGACCATCCTTGAGTCAAAAAGCTGTTTTAACAACAAGAAAAAAACAGACTCAGTCTTCAAAAGAACTAACTTAAGCAGCCCTAATCCCTCACCTGTCTTCCATGCACTAATGACCACAAGAACATTCTAGGAAATAGTGGAGCCAATGCTCTAACTTGGAGTGGGAATGAAAGGGGACTGAATGGAGGGGGAAATGAGGGGAAAGGCCACTGTCAAGTCCCATTTCACTTTAAAACCTTCAAAAATTCATCACTTGAACCAAGGAATCAATCCCACTACGCCCAGACAACATGGCTCTGCACTGTTTGTGTTAGGGGAAGGGAAGGTAGGGGAAAGGAGATCATTCCAGTACCATGGACATTATTCTCCTCAGCCTGTGATCATCCACACCATGTCTGTCAACTCCCTGAAAAATGAGTCCCAGAAATTTGCACCAAGAATTAGGTGATTTCTGTTAAGTGCTTTGAGATCCTAAGGTAGCAAGCTGTGGGGACTACATTGGAAAAGATCCTAAAAATCCCAACCTGACATGTTCCCTACAGGAATTCCTGAATAAGGCCCTGGCATGGAACCTTATTTCCACTCAGAAAATGGGTTTTGTCTCAAGTTTTGACTGGAGGAGCAAGTGTTGACTGACTGGGGAGTTGGGGGACACCTGCTCTGTGATGAGGAGGAGAGGGACCTCTGGGCCAGGTGGAGGGGCCAGTGTTCCTGTCTCACAGCTGCAGAGGGGAAGGGGACGGGGTGAGACAAGTCACAGGGAGGTTTTTGTGCGGGGCTGTATCACGGTGTTATGTGTTTGGCGAAGGGACCCGTCTGACCATCCTGGGTGAGTCGCTCTTTGTCTCTCTCCCTTTCTGGGATATTGGGGGCTCTGGGAAAATTTCCCCTGGTTTCATCTACTCCCTGCTGGGTCCTATCTAGGGTCCCATTTGGCAGCTTCTCCTAAAGATCCACAGTTGGCTGTGGCCCCGGCCTCTGCCTTCTTTGCCCCCTCTTCTCTGGGGCACCCTTCCTCTCTGGGGGCTCTCTCAGGGGCTTGGATGATCTATGGAAATAGCTTTGACTCTTTCCCAGCCTTGCTCCCTCCACCCTTTGGGCTCAATGAGAAACCTTTAGAAATTCAGACACCAAAGATCTGAGCACGGGGCTGCACTCAAGGGACACCTGGGGATGGGCCCAGGGAAGTCTGGGGGAGGATGGTCAGACCTGGGCTCCTTCAGGGAACTCTTAGTTCTCCAAGAGAGGGTTTGGAGGGACAGGGAGCTGTACTTCTCAGAAGGAGCCCCTCATCCTGGGGTGCCCAGTGCCCTCAGGGGACAAATAGAGGGGCCATCCCTGAGACCCTGGGGGAGGAGCACACAAGAGACCTGCTCCCACAAGAGAGCAAATATGGGGAACATGGAGCAGAGGGGGGCATCTGGCCAAAGACAGACTCCCTGGAACACATGGGCTTAAAGAAGACTGAGCGCCTCTGGAACAGTCTGCCACGGCCCAGGGACTCCCCACATCAGCCCCCCGGCCCAGCAGAGACGGCTCCACACAGACTTCCTCGGAGCAGGCAGGCTGACCCAGGGGCCCACTCCACAACAGAGAAAGCCCCAAAGACACACTGACTCCCAGCACTCAGGGCCAGATTGTTAAAGGCAAAGAGAGGGCCCAGGAAGGACAGGCAGGGCCCCCCAGGACAGGGAAGTGGGGGCAGGGCAGGGAGGACAGCTCTGGCCATCCACTGCACTTCCCGGCAGCACTGCCTGCGCTCTGCCTGGAGGGGTTAAGAGGAGCCTGAGCAGAGCCAGACCTCTGACAGAACAGAAGGTCTGGCATGGAAGGTGAGTGGACAGATCAGCAACCCTGACTGACCAGCAGGTGAAGAGTTTACAGGCCACACAGGACAAGGACTGAGCTCCTGGTGCCCACAAATTCAGGCCAGAGTCCACTCTACACAAACCCGGAGCAGCAGAGAACACAGGAGCACTAGTGGGGGTCCCAGGGCATGGCTCCAAATCTGTGCCCTACTTCTTCCTACTCATGGGACATTTGTGGGACTTTCCATGATTGCAGACGCAGTTTGTTCACCTGTATGATGGGTAAACTATAAGAGAAAAGAGCCTTCTAACCCAAGACCTCTGACCCATTTGGCCAGGCCTTGCTCATTCTCACCAAGCACTTTCCAGCTCTCAGGCTCTGGTGGGATCTGGACTCCACATTCAGGACCGGGGACCAGGGATCTCTCAAGCCCTAACCTTTTAGTCTTCTCTACCTAATGCTGCCTCTTTTTCTACACCTCCCAGGTCAGCCCAAGGCATCCCCCATCATCACTGTTTTTCCTCCATTCCAAGAAGAGCTAGAAACACAAAGGGCCACCCTTGTGTGCCTGATAAATGGCTTCTACCCAGGCACTTTGGATGTGGCTTGGACCAAGAATGGCTCTCCTGTGACCCAGGAGGTGATGACGAGCCCCCCAGCCCGCCAGAGTGACAACAAGTACTCAAGCATCAGTTACCTCTTGCTCTCTGCTGACCAGTGGCTTTCTGGGAACACCTACACCTGCAAGGTCACCCATGAAGGCCAGGTCTTCCAGAAAGAGCTGTCCTCAGCCCAGTGCACTTAGATGCCCACATGCCCCTTTCATCAAGCCCCACAATGGACTTCCCCACCTCTTCCCCCCTCCTCCCCGACTTTCAATAAAGATCTTCTTTCGCATTCAATTGTCTCTCATGTCTTCTGAGTCTGCTCATCCCTCCTCTTGATGGTGGCTCACAACATGGGGGCCCCTGACAATCCTCATGGGAAAAATCCAACACAGGCCAGACCCCCGGCTGGATGGAAGATGAAAGGTCCCTTCCCATAAACATGCAGACTTCTTCCCAAAGTCCTTCTCTCCATTCTGAGACCTGATCTGAATCTGAAACTGTTTTTGTTCAAAGAGGAGATTCTGGAATCGAATGAGACAAGGAATATGAGGGAAATATGGGTCCAGTGCATGAATCTCACAGCCTGGACGCAGGAAAATCTGAATTCCAATCCAGCCTTAGATACTTCCTACTTACAGCCCCTGATCTTCCTTTACTCCCTGTGTCCTTATCTATAAAATTCGGGAATGACAACATCCACCTGCCTTCACTGTGGGGAGTATACAAGTAGGTAGCACCTGTAAAGCTCTTTGCCAAACTTAAAAGTTATGTAAAGGCTAGTTTTTATCGTTATCATTATAATTTTTTATTAGTATTAGGTTGGCTGCTAATAATAGTCTGTTTCTCCCAGGGGTGTTGTAAAGATCAAATAGTTTAGTCAGTATGCTTTGCACATCCTGCTGGGAGATTTGATTGACCCAAAAGCAGCCAGGAGCCAGGCCCAAGTGGGTGATGGAGTCATCTGAGAGAGTAAGAATGAGAGAAAAACCAGGCCTTTATGAGGGGGAAGGAGAAGACAGACAGCACAAAATTTGGAGGGGCCTGAATAGGCAGGGAGAGTGACAGTGAGGAGGAGGAGAAGAGGCGACCTACTTTGCTGACCTGGGTGATGGGGAATTTAGGCACTTGGCAATGGGAAGGACATAATGACAAACTCCCTTCTGCTTTTTCTCCCTTGACATCATCCAAATACTCGCCTCCATGTTTCCCCCTCACCTTCTGGCTTTTGCATTTCCTTACATGAGCATATCTTAGAATGTAGCACTAGCCCCCACACCCTCAAACTGATCTGCTTTGTTTCATGAAAATTATCCTCCCCTCAAGCCAGGGTCTGGGCAAGGACCTGCTCCCACCAGGTCTCTGAGACCCTTATGAGAAATTGCCTTATTTGCATCAGGCCTTCTGGCGGCTCCATCACTCCCAAGACACCAGAGCACAGGGAAGAGACCAGTGGTTTGGCTATGTCCCCGACAGGTGGTCATTGAAGGCTGCCAGGACAGAGTAACAAGGGCAGGGGATCCATGGCACCCCAGACATCTCACATTCCCTGGAAGGCTGCCAAAGACAGGCAGGGTTTCATGGCCTTCAAAGAACACATGCCCATGACTAAATATACACCCTGGCCACATGGCTTCCTTTTCTTGATGCTCTTTCATTCAACTGCTCCCACTGCATACATTTACTCACTAGCCTCCCCTCCACACAACAACCCAGGCCACACTTCTCTGAGCACGCCCACTTGTGTTGGTGCATGTATTCTGCCATGTTCAGGAGCTAATCCTTTAGCTGCTTCTCTTCCTTCTATTCCATTTCCCAGGTCAGCCCCAGGCATCCCCCTCCTTCTCCTGGTTGGGAAGGAGTTCTCTCAGCTGGCTAATTAGGAAAAATAAAGATTGTGATAAGGCCCCATGAGCCATGGAATGATACAGACACACAGAGGAACTTCATTCAGGTGTAGCCAGTGGCCAGGAACCTGCCCTGTGCCTTGGACTTGGGGACATTGCCCCAGGTGAAACATGTGAATCCCTTGAAATCACAGGAGGCTCCTTGAGAACGAGAGAGAGAGCAATGGAGAGAACTTGAAGAAGAAGCCTCAGATTTTCCACTGCATAAAACAGTGGACTGCGTCCTCACCAGAGACCATGGAGGAGAACATCCACTGCATAACCCATGGGAGAAAGGGGCCCCATCAATAGGATCCTGCTTACAAGTTGCAATACACTGACTGCATCAAAACCTTGATCCTTGTGCAGCCTATTCTAACTCTCTCTCCCTTTCCAAGCTCCTGAATCACAGCTCTCCAGTTAAGTGGATAGAGAAGCAGCCCTTGAGCCAGGAAATGGGCAAATATAGCCTGGGACACTAGCTCACTGTGTGGTCCTGACAGAGTCACAACCTCTGGTTCCTTCTTTGGAAAACAGGGACTTTAATAGCACCAAACCAGCCCAGATTGGTTATGGATAACACTTCATCAAGCCCTTAGCCCAGTATGTGCAACATAGTGGGCACTTAATCAAATCTTTCTTCCAGGCATCCTGTCCTTCTCCCTCTTGGTAGGGGTAAGGGAGCCACCTGCCAGTAGCTCCAGGAGGGCTAACTCTGGCCTATACAACATATCTCTTCCTGTGAAAGGATGATGCAGGGAGACTGAGAGGCAGTGGCTGTTCTCTGACCTCTCTCCTCTTCCCTCTTGCCTCAATTTATTTCATTCCCAATCCACAAGGAACATCTGGGTAAACAAAGTCTGCTTTGCAACTCCTCCAAGTGTTATGGTTCACAGCTGTGGAGGCTCTTGGACAGTTCACCTGCCCCTTCACTTAGGCATGGTCCTTAACATCCCCATTCTGTGAATCAGTTATCCTGGGCTACTCATTGTCTCTGTCTGCCTCTTTCTCTCTCTCCTTCCCATCACTTTTTTAGGCTGAGATCTTCATTAATAACATAAATATGTAGAGTGGGGTCCTTTGTCCTTCCTAGGCCTGATAAAATAGGATGGGCTATGGGTTTAACCTGGTTACTGTCCTCAGAAGACATCTGTCTATATTATCAGATGAAGGAAATAAGAATATCAGAGTGAGATTGAGGCAGGGGCCAAACTGCACTCAGACCATGATGTCCAGGGCAAGAAAGTTGTCCCCTGTTCTGCTCAGACACCATCTCCAGAATAAGGTCCACTTCTGCACTCCATAATTGAGAAAGCTATTTATGTTGAAAGAATTCATCGAACACCTTCTGAAAAAGACCCTAGAAAAAGAACTCCACGGAACATTGTTGCTAAGCTGCAGAACTACCAAACTAAGGAAAAAATATGCAAGCAGCTAGAAAAAAAAATCAAATATCAAGGTGCCACAATAAGGGTCACTCAAGATCTGGATGCCTCCACATTAAAAGATCGAAGGGCCTGGAACCTGATATTCTGAAAGGCAAAAGATCAAGGATTGCAACCAAGAATAAACTACCCAGCTAAGTTTAGCATTTTCTTCCATGGAAGAAGATGATCATTTAATGAAACAGAGGAATTCCATTTGTTTCTAAGAAAAAAAAACAGACTTAAACAAAAAATTTGATCTACATCCACAAGACTGAAGAGAAACAGAAAAAGGTAAAAAGAACTCTTGATAACTGTATCTCTGTTGTGGATATACAGAAAGTCTACATGGATAATTTGATGTTACTGAAATAAAAAAGGGGGAGTAGTAAAGGTAAGAGGGTAGTATCAGAAAAAGAAGAAGGAGTCATAAAAAAAGGGAAACTACATCCCAGGAAGAAGCATAGAAAATATACCACATCTGAGGGAATTTAGAGAGGGAGAGAAACATTGTGTGAATATTACTCTCATCAGAGTAGGCTCAAAGAGAAAATAATTGACATATTTGTTTTTCAGAGAATTCTCTCTCACCTCATTAAAAGGGGGGAGAGGAAAAGGGAAAAGGAAAAGGGAAATAAGGGAAGGGTACAAGAAAAGGGAAGGGATTTGGAAGGAGGGATACTAAAAAGGGAGGGCTGGGCGTCACAAGTAGGGTTTTTAAATTAAATATTGGGGAAGGGATTCAGGGGAGTCAAGGGAAAAAAGCATAATCTGGGGATAATATGATTCCAGGAAATGTAGAATTAGTAATTTTAACTGTAAATGTGAATGGAATGAGCTCTCCCATCAAATGGAAACAGATAGCAGACTGGATCAAAAGTCAGAACCCTACAATATGTTGTTTACAGGAAACACACTTAAAGCAGGGAGATACATACAGAGTAAAGGTAAAAGATTGGAGCAGAATCTATTATGCTTCAGGTAAAGCCAAAAAAGCAGGGGTAGCCATCCTTATCTCAGATCAAGAAAAAGCAGAAACTGATCTAATTAAAAAAGATAAGGAAGGAAACTATACCCTGCTAAAAGGTAGCATAAACAATGAAGCCATATCAATACTAAACATATATGCACCAAGTGGTATAGCATCTAACTTTCTAAAGGAAAAGTTAAGAGAGTTGCAAGAAGAAACAGACAGTAAAACTATAATAGTGGGAGATCTCAACCTTGCACTCAAATCAAACCACAAAACAAATAAGAAAGAAATTTTAAAAATAAATAGAACATTAGAAAAACTAGGTATGATAGACCTGTGGAGAAAACTGAATGGTGATAGAAAGGAGTATACTTTCTTCTCAGCAGTTCATGGAACTTATACAAAAATTGACCATATATTAGGACATAAAGATCTCAAAATTAAATGCAGGAAGGCAGAAATAATAAATGCCTTCTTCTCAGACCACATTGCAATAAAAACTACATTCAATAAGAAGTTAGGGGTAAATAGACCAAAAAGTAATTGGAAACTGAATAATATCATCTTAAAGAATGACTGGGTGAAACAGCAAATTATAGAAACAATTAATAATTTCACCCAAGATAATGACAATGATGAGACATCAAACCAAAATCTGTGGGATTCAGCTAAAGCGGTAATAAAGGGAAATTTTATATCTTTAGAGGCTTATTTGAACAAAACAGAGAAAGAGAAGATTAATGAATTGGGCCTGCAACTTAAAAAGCTAGAAAAAGACAAAATTAAAAACCCCCAACCAAAAATCAAACTTGAAATATTAAAATTAAAAGGAGAAATCAATAATATTGACAGTAAAAACACTATTGAATTAAAAAATAAAACTAAGAGTTGGTTTTATGAAAAAGCCAATAAAATAGATAAACCTTTGGTAAATTTGATCAGAAAAAGGAAAGAGGAAAATCAAATTGTTAGTCTTACAAATGAAAAAGGGGATCTTTCCACCAATGAAGAGGAAATTAGAGAAATAATGAGTTACTTTGCCCAACTTTATGCCAATAAATTTGATAACTTAAGTGAAATGGATTACTTCCTCCAAAAATATAGGCTTCCTAGATTAACAGGGGAGGAGATAAATTGCTTAAATTTTCCCATTTCAGAAAAAGAAATAGACCAAGCTATTAATCAACTCCCCAGGAAAAAAATCTCCAGGAGCACATGGATTTACATGTGAATTCTACCAAACATTTAAAGAACAATTAGCCCCAATGTTATATAACCTATGTGAAAAAATAGGGGATGAAGGAGTCCTACCAAATTCCTTTTATGACACAGACATGGTACTGATACCTAAACCAGGTAGATCAAAAACTGAGAAAGAAAACTATAGACCAATCTCCTTAATGAATATTGATGCTAAAATCTTAAATAAGATATTAGCAAATAGACTTCAGAAAATCATCCCCAGGATAATACACTATGACCAAGTGGGATTTATACCAGGAATGCAGGGCTGGTTTAATATTAGGAAAACTATTAGTATAATTGACCATATTAATAATCAAATTAATAAAAACCATATGATCATCTCAATAGATGCAGAAAAAGCATTTGATAAAATCCAACATCCATTCCTACTAAAAACGCTTGAGAGTATAGGAATAAATGGACTATTCCTTAGAATAATCAAGAGCATATAATTACGACCGTCAGTAAACATAATATGTAATGGAGATAAACTGGAACCTTTCCCAGTAAGATCAGGAGTAAAACAAGGTTGCCCACTATCACCATTACTATTCAATATTTTATTAGAAATGCTAACCTCGGCAATAAGAGACGAGAAAAAGATTAAAGGAATAAGAGAAGGTAATGAGTAAATCAAACTGTCACTCTTTGCAGATGATATGATGGTATACTTAGAAAACCCCAGAGATTCTAATAAAAAGTTATTAGAAATAATTCACACCTTTAGCAAAGTTGCTGGATACAAAATAAATCCACATAAATCCTCAGCATTTTTATACATCACCAACAAAATGCAACAACAAGAGATACAAAGAGAAATTCCATTCCAAACAAATGTTGAGAGTATAAAATATTTGGGAATCCATCTACCAAAGAAAAGTCAGGAATTGTATGAGCAAAATTACAAAACACTTGCCACAAAAATAAAGTCAGATTTAAATAATTGGAAAGACATTCAGTGCTCGTGGATAGGCCGAGCGAATATAATAAAGATGACAATACTCCCCAAACTAATCTATTTATTTAGTGCTATACCAATCAGACTCCCAAGAAACTATTTTAATGACCTAGAAAAAATAACAACTAAATTTATATGGAAGAATAAAAGGTCAAGAATTTCTTTTTTTTTTTTAATTTTTATTTTATTTTATAATTATAACATTTTTTGACAGTACATATGCATGTGTAATTTTTTACAACATTATCCCTTGCACTTACTTCTATTCAGATTTTTTCCCTTCCTCCCCCAACCCCCTCCCCCAGATGGCAAGCAGTCTTATATATGATAAATATATTACAGTATATTCTAGATACAATATATGTGTGTAGAACCGAATTTTTTGTTGCACAGGAAGAATTGGATTCAGAAGGTAAAAATAACAGTTTACACTCATTTCCCAGTGTTCCTTTTCTGGATGTAGCTGATTCTGTCCCATCATTAATCAATTGGAATTGGATTAGCTCTTCTCTATGTTGAAGAAATCCACTTCCATCAGCATACATCCTCGTACAGTATCATTGTTGAAGTGTATAGTGATCTTCTGGTTCTGCTCGTTTCACTCAGCATCAGTTGATGTAAGTCTCTCCAAGCCTCTCTGTTTTTCTCCTGTTGGGCATTTCTTATAGAACAATAATATTCCATAACATTCATATACCATAGTTTATCCAACCATTCTCCAATTGATGGACATCCATTCATCTTCCAGCTTCTAGCCACTATGAAAAGGGCTGCCACAAACATTTTGGTACATACAGGTCCCTTTCCCTTCTTTAGTAGTTCCTTGGGGTATAAGCCCAGTAGTAGTATGGCTGGGTCAAAGGGTATGTACATTTTGATAACTTTTTGGGCATAATTCCAGATTGCTCTCCAGAATGGTTGGATTCTTTCACAACTCCACCAACAATGCATCAGTGTCCCAGTTTTCCCACAGCCCCTCCAACATTCATTGTTATTTGTTCCTGTCATCTTAGCCAATCTGACAGGTGTGTAATGATACCTCAGAGTTGTCTTAATTTGCATTTCTCTGATCAATAGTGATTTGGAACACTCTTTCATATGAGTGGAAATAGTTTTAATTTCATCATCTGAAAATTGTCTGTTCATATCCTTTGACCATTTATCAATTGGAGAATGGCTTGATTTCTTATAAATTAAAGTCAATTCTCTGTATATTTTGGAGATGAGGCCCTTATCAGAACCTTTAACTGTAAAAATGTTTTCCCAATTTGTTACTTCCCTTCTAATCTTGTTTGCATTAGTTTTGTTTGTGCAGAAACTTTTTAATTTGGTGTAATCAAAATTTTCTATTTTGTGATCAATTATGGTCTCTAGTTCTCCCTTAGACACAAACTCCTTCCTCCACCACAAGTCTGAGAGGTAAACTATCCCATGTTCCTCCAATTTATTTATGATTTCGTTCTTTATGCCTAAATCTTGGACCCATTTTGATCTAATCTTAGTATGTGGTGTTAAATGTGGGTCCATGCCTAGTTTCTGCCATACTAATTTCCAGTTTTCCCAGCAGTTTTTGTCAAATAATGAATTCTTATCCCAAAATTTGTGATCTTTGGGTTTGTCAAAGATTAGATTGCTATTTTTATTCACTATCTTGCCATGTGAACCTAACCTATGCCACTGATCAACTAGTCTATTTCTTAGCCAATACCAAATGGTTTTGGTGACTGTTGCTTTATAATATAGCTTTAAATCAGGTACACTTAGACCACCTTCCTCGGACTTTTTTTTTCATTAGTTCCCTTGCAATTCTCGACCTTTTATTCTTCCATATGAATTTTGTTGTTATTTTTTCTAGGTCATTAAAATAGTTTCTTGGGAGTCTGATTGGTATAGCACTAAATAAATAGATTAGTTTGGGGAGTATTGTCATCTTTATTATATTCGCTCGGCCTATCCAAGAACACTGAATGTCTTTCCAATTATTTAAATCTGACTTTATTTTTGTGGCAAGTGTTTTGTAATTTTGCTCATATAATTCCTGACTCTCTTTTGGTAGATATATTCCCAAATATTTTATACTATCGACTGTTATTTTGAATGGAATTTCTCTTTGTATCCCTTGCTGTTGGATTGTGTTGGTAATGTATAAAAATCCTGAGGATTTATGTGGATTTATTTTGTATCCTGCGACTTTGCTAAAATTCTGAATTATTTCTAATAGCTTTTTAGCAGAGTCTTTGGGGTTTTCTAAGTATACCATCATGTCATCTGCAAAAAGTGATAGTTTGATTTCCTCATTTCCTACTCTAATTCCTTGAATCTCTTTCTCGGCTCTTATTGCCAAGGCTAGAGTTTCTAGTACTATATTGAAAAGTAATGGTGATAGTGGGCAACCTTGTTTCACTCCTGATCTTACAGGGAAAGGTTCTAGTTTATCACCATTACATATGATGTTTACTGAAGGTTTTAAATATATGCTCCTTATTATTTTAAGGAATAGTCCATTTATTCCTATACTCTCAAGCGTTTTTAGTAGGAATGGATGTTGGATTTTATCAAATGCTTTTTCTGCATCTATTGAGATGATCATATGGTTTTTATTAATTTGATTATTAATATGGTCAATTATACTAATAGTTTTCCTAATATTAAACCAGCCCTGCATTCCTGGTATAAATCCCACTTGGTCATAGTGTATTATCCTGGGGATGATTTTCTGAAGTCTATTTGCTAATATCTTAAGATTTTAGCATCGATATTCATTAAGGAAATTGTTCTATAGTTTTCTTTCTTAGTTTTCGGTCTACCTGGTTTAGGTATCAGTACCATGTCTGTGTCATAGAAAGAATTTGGTAGGACTCCTTCAATCCCTATTTTTTCAAATAGTTTACAGAGCATTGGAGTTAGTTGTTCTTTAAATGTTTGGTAGAATTCACCTGTAAATCCATCTGGTCCTGGGGACTTTTAAAGGTCAAGAATTTCAAGGGAACTAATGAAAAAAAAGTCAGATGAATGTGGTCTAGGTGTACCTGATCTAAAGCTATATTAGATAGCAGAGTCACCAAAACCATTTGATATTGGCTAAGAAATAGACCAGTCAATCAGTGGAACAGATTAGGTACAAAGGACCAAAAAGGGTACATCTATAGCAATCTAGTGTTTGACAAACCCAAAGATACCAACATTTGGGATAAAAATTCATTATTTGAAAAAAAACTGTTGGGAAAACTGGAAATTAGTATGGCAGAAATTAGATATGGATCCACACTTAACACCATCTACCAAGATAAGATCAAAATGGGTCCATGATTTAGGCATAAAGAATGAGATCATAAATATATTAGAGGAACAGAGAATAGTCTACCTCTCAGACCTGGGGAGGAGGAAGGAATTTATGACCAGAGGGGAACTAGAGATCATTATCAATCACAAAATAGAAGATTTTGATTACATCAAACTAAAAAGTTTCTGTACAAACAATACTAATGCAAACAAGATTAGAAGGAAAGTAACAAATTGGGAAAATATTGTTACAGTTAAAGGTTCTGATAAGGTCTCATTTCCAAAATGTATAGAGAACTGACCCTAATTTATAAGAAATCAAACCACTCTCCAATTGATAAATGGTCAAAGGATATGAACAGTCAATTCTCAATTGAAATTATATCCATTCATATGAGTGTTCCAAATCACTATTGATCAGAGAAATGCAAATTAAGACAACTCTGAGATACCACTCTATACCTGTCAGATTGGCTAAGATGACAGGAACAAATAATGATAAACATTGGAGGGGATGTGGGAAAACTGGGACACTGATACATTGTTGGTGGATCTGTGAAAGAATCCAACCATTCTGGAGAGCAATCTGGAATTATGCCCAAAAAGTTATCAAACTGTGCATACCCTTTGATCCAGCAGTGCTGCTACTGGGCTTGTATCCCAAAGAAATACTAAAGAGGGGAAAGGGACCTGTATGTGCCAAAATGTTTGTGGCAGCTATTTTTGTAGTGGCTAGAAACTGGAAGGTGAATGGATGCCCATCAACTGGAGAATGGTTGGGTAAATTATGATATATGAAGGTTATGGAATATTATTGCTCTGTAAGAAATGACCAGCAGGATGAATACAGAAAAGTTTGGAGAGACTTACATGAACTGATGCTGAGTGAAATGAACAGAACGAGGAGATCGCTATACACTTCAACAACAATGCTGTATGAAGATGTATTCTGATGGAAGTGGATATCTCTAACATAAAGAAGATCCAACTCACTTCTAGTTGATCAATGCTGGACAGAAACAACTACACCCAGAGAAAGAACACTGGGAAGTGATTGTAAATTGGTAGCATTATTGTCAATCTACCCAGGTTACTTATACCTTCGGAATCTAATACTTAACATGCAACAAGAAAATTGGATTTAGACACATATATTGTATCTAGGTTATACTGTAACACATGTAAAATGTATGGGATTGCCTGTCATCTAGGGGAGGGAGTAGAGAAAGGGAGGGAAAATTTTGGGGAAATGAATACAAGGGATAATGTTATATAAAAAAAATTACTCATGCATATATACTGTCAAAAATTTTTATAAATACAAAATTTTTAAAATTAAATTAAAAAAGAGAAAGCTATTTACAAAATAGAAGGTAATTTTTAAAAAGAAGGGGAACCACCTGGTAAAGTAATGAGAAAGTAAGGACCTTATAGAAACACTTTTTATTATTGTTATATCTTTTTATTGACCAAACATGTGCATGGATAATTTTTCAACATTGACTCTCTGAAACACTTCTGTTCCAACATTTCCCTTCCTTCCCTCTACCTCCTCCCCTACATGGCAGGCAGTCTCATACATGTTAAATCTGTTAAAATATTTATTAAATACAATATATGTGTACATTTCTATACAGTTCTCTTGTTGCACAAGAAACACCAGATCAAGAAAGGTAAAAATAACCTGGGAAGAAAAACATAAATGCAAGCAGTCCACATTCATTCCCCAGTGTCCTTTCACTGGGCTTGAAGAAACACTTCATGAAACGGGGTCTGTGTGAAGAAGATAAAACTGGGATCAGGAAAAGGGCCAAGAAAGATGTCTTCATGTATCTAAATGGTTAGTTCAGGGTGGATGAATCAGACTCATCACAGAGCCCAAAATGAGAAGCAACTGACAAAGAAAACTGATTGCATTGGAGTTCATCCTAAGGGAAAGTAGCTATCATTTGGAGCTATCCCTGGTGGACCAACCCTCCAGGGACATCAGCTAGTGGAACTGAATGCCTTTTGGATCATATAAAAAGGCAGTGAAAGGGCCAAGAGAGATGTCTTCGGGTATCTAAATGGTTAGCTCAAGATGGATGAATGAAACTCATTCTGCCAGATTCCAGAGACCAAAAATAGAAACAACTGACAAAGAAAACTGATTGCATTGGAGTTCATCCTAAGGGAAAGTAGCTAACATTTGGAGCTGGTCAATGTGGAACAACATTCCTGAGACATCAGCAAGTGGAACTGGGTGCACCTTGGATCTGATAGAAATGCAATGATGGGAATTGTGAATCCAGAATCATTTGGAGAAGAAACCTTTGAGGGTTCTTAAGAATTGAGACACTGGGAGCCTAGAAGCTGAAAGAAGGAATTAGAGCCAGAGACCCAGGCGCCTTCCCTGAGCTTCACTTTCATCTTCTAGGCTGTTATTCATTATATTCAAACCTTCAAGATGCTGTGGACCATAACAAGCTAGAGCTTTCAGTCTTCAGCATCTCCCCAAGACTTTCCAAACTCATACACATTGCTTCCATATCAATCCCTCCATCTCATTTTAGGCAGCCCCCTTCTCATTTTGTCTTTCAGCTTTCCCAATATCCAGCCCCTTTCCAAAAGGCGCTCCTTTCTCCTTCTCTGGCCAAAGAAGCTTCAGCTTCAGTAATTCATCTTCCAAAGAATACACTGAATTTATTCTTGTTGGGTTGACAGCTTGATCTCCTTCCTATCCCAGAGTCTCTCCAAAGACCTCCTCACCTTGACATTTCAAGAGTACAAATCTGCAGCATCCAACTTGGCTTATACTCCAACTCTCCTGTGTATTCCTGCCATTTCTTTTTACTGTCTTAGTCTTTTGGGAAATCCTGCCCTATGGGCATTTTTCATGCCCTTCCTCTTCTACATTACTACCATCAGGTCTGTTACCAGGTCTCCTCTGAGAGAAGAGCTTTCTTTGCTCACAATTAAGCCTCACTCCACACTGCCAAGTACTGGTGAATGCTTAGCAGCACAGTGGGCACTTGCTAAATTGTGATGGCGTGCCTTACGGCTTGCTTGATAACGGCTGATTCTGAGAGTGTTACTGGCCGTGGCTCAGACACAGGAGGTGAATGGGGGCTGAAATCGCTAGATGATTCTTAATTCCCACATGGAGTGACCATCCTTGAGTCAAAAAGCTGTTTTAAAGAAAAGAAAAAAATAGGCTCAATCCTCAAAGGAACTAACTTAAGCAGCCGTGATCCCTTACCTGTTATCCCTGCACTAATGACCATAAGAATAATCGAGCAAATCCTGGAGCCAGTGCTCTAGCTCAGGGTGAAGGGTAAAAGGGAACTAAATGAAGGAGGGAAATGAAAGGAAAGACCCATTTCAAGTCCATTTCACCCTAAAATCCTCAAAAAGCCAGCACTTGAATTAAGGCATCAATCCCACCAGCCCCTGCAGCCCATAAGACATGGCTCCACACTGTTAGGAAAAGGAATATAGGCAAAAAAAGGTCATTCCAGAACACTGGACATAGCACTCCCTGGATTGTTGATCATCCACATCATGTCGGTCAACTCCCTGGAAACATGAATCCCAGAAATTTGCACCAAGAATTAGGTGATTTCTCTATAGTGCTTGGAGATCCTAAGGTAACAAGTTGGGGGGACTATATTGGACTTAAAATCCCAGCGGGATATGATGTGTTCCCTACAGGTGACTTGGGGAATTCCTGAATAAGGCCCTGGCATGGCACCTCATGTCCACCCACATAATGGGTTTTCTCTCAAGTCTTGGCTGGAGGGGCAAGTGTTGACTGACTGGGGAGTTGGGGGACACCTGCTCTGTGATGAGGGGGAGAGGGGCCTCTGGGCCAGATGGAGGGGCCAGTGTTCCTGTCTCACAGCTGCACAGAGGGGAAGGGGAGGGGGTGAGACAAGTCACTGAGAGGTTTTTGTGCGGGGCTGTGTCACAGTGTTATGTGTTCGGTGAAGGGACCCGTCTGACCATCCTGGGTGAGTCGCTCTTTGTCTCTCTCCCTTTCTGGGATACTGGGGGCTCTGGGAAAATTCCCCCTGGTTTGGTCTGCTCACAGCTGGGTCCTATTTAGGATCCCATTTGCCAACTCCTCCTAAAGATCCACAGTCAGCTGTGGCCCCGACCTCTGCCCCCTTTGCCCCCTCTTCTCTGGGGCACCCTTCCTCTCTGGGGGCTGTCTCAGGGTTTGGATCATCTATGGAAACAGCCTTGACTCTTTCCCAGCCTCGCTCCCTCCACTCTTTGGGCTCAATGAGAAACCTTTAGAAATTCAGACACCAAAGATCTGAGCACGGGGCTGCACTCAAGGGACACCTGGGGATGGGCCCAGGGAAGTCTGGGGGAGGAGGGTCAGACCTGGGCTCCTTCAGGGAATAGTTAGTTCCCCAGGAGAGGGTTTGGAGGGACAGGGAGCTGTACTTCTCAGAAGAAGCCCCTCATCCTGGGGCGCCCAGTGCCCTCAGGGGACAAATAGAGGGGCCATCCCTGAGACCCTGGGGGAGGAGCACACAAGAGACCTGCTCCCACAAGAGAGCACGTATGGGGAACATGGGGCAGAGGGGGGCATCTGGCCAAAGACAGACTCCCTGGAAGACAAGTCATGGGCTTAATGAAGACTGAGCGCCTCTGGAACAGTCTGCAGGGCCCAGGGACTCCCCACATCAGCCCCCCGGCCCAGCAGAGACGGCTCCGCACAGACTTCCTCGGAGCAGGCAGGCTGACCCAGGGGCCCACTCCACAACAGAGAAAGCCCCAAAGACACACTGACTCCCAGCACTCAGGGCAGGATTGCTCCAGGCAAAGGGAGGGCTCAGGAAGGACAGGCAGGGCTCCCCAGGACAGGGAAGTGGGGGCAGGGCAGGGAGGACAGCTCTGGCCATCCACTGCACTTCCCGGCAGCACTGGCTGCGCTCTGCCTGGAGGGGTTAAGAGGAGCCTGAGCAGAGCCAGACCTCTGACAGAACAGAAGGTCTGGCCTGGAAGGTGAGTGGACAGATCAGCAACCCTGACTGACCAGCAGGCGAAGAGTTTACAGGCCACACAGGAGAAGGACTGAGCTCCTGGTGCCCACAAATTCAGGCCAGAGTCCACTCTACACAAACCCGGAGCAGCAGAGAACACAGGAGCGCTAGAGGGGGTCACACAGCATGGCTCCAAATCTGAGCCCTACTTCTTCCTACTCGTGGGACATTTGTGGGACTTTCCATGCTTGGGGACTCAGTTTGTTCATCTGTGTGATATAGGAGAAAAGAGCCTTATAACCCAAGACCTCTGACACACTTAGCCAGGCCCTGCTTTTTCTCACCAAGCACTTTCCAACCTTAAGACACTGATGGGATCTACCTAACCCTGCCTCTTTTTCCACACCTCCCAGGTCAGCCCAAGGCATCCCCCTTTATCACTGCCTTTGCTCGATACCAACCTGAGGGAGACACACAAAAAGCCACCCTCGTGTGCATGATAAATGGCTTCTACCCAAGCACGGTGGACGTGGCTTGGACCAAGGATGGCTCCCCCGTGACCCAGGGGGTGATGACCAGCCCCCCAGCCCGCCAGAGTGACAACAAGTATTGGAGCAGCAGTTTCCTCTCCCTCTCTACTGACGAGTGGGTGAGGGGAAGGTCCTACACCTGCAAGGTCACCCATGAAGGCCAGGTCTTCCAGAAGGAGCTGTCCTCCACCCAGGGAGTTTAGATACCCACATGCCCCCTCCCTCAAGCCCCACAGTGGACTTCCCCACCTCTTCCCCCCTCCTCCCCGACTTTCAATAAAGATCTTCTTTAGCATTCAATTGTCTCTCAGGTCTTCTGAGTCTGATCTCCCTTCCCCTTGATGGTGACTCACAACATAGGGGCCCCTGACATTCCTCATGGGAAAAAAACAACTCATGCCAGGCCCCCGGCTGGGTGGAAGATGAAAGTCCCTTCCCATAAACGTGCTGACTTCTTCCCAAAGTCCTTCTTTCCATTCTGAAACCTGACCTGAATCTGAAGTGATTTTTGTTCAAAGGGGAATGAAATGAGACAAGGGGTAGGAGGGAAATATAGGTCCAGTGCATGAATCTCAGGGCCCGGAGGCAGGAAAACCTGAATTCCAATCCAGCCTTAGACACTTCCTAATTACGCCCCCTGATCTTCCTTTATGTCCTTATCTATAAAATTCCAGAATGGAAATGTCCACCTGCCTGCACTGTGGGGAGTATACAAGTAGGTAGCACCTGTAAGGCTCTTTGCTAAACTTAAAAGTTATGTAAAGGCTGGCTTCTATCGTTATCATTATCATTTTTATTAGTATAAATTTTGCTTCTATTAATAACCCCTTCCTCCCAGGGGTGTTGTAAAGATCAAATCAAATAGCTTAACCAGCATGCTTTGCACATCTGGATGGCCTGAAGAAATCCTGGCTGGGGGATTTGATTGGACCAAAGGCAGCCAGGAGCCAGGCCCAGGGTGGTGAGGGAGTGATCCTGGGAGAGTAAGAGTGAGATAAAAACCAGGCCATTGTGAAGGGGGAGGAGAAGGCAGACAGGACAAAATTGGGAGGGGACTGAATAGGCGGGGAGAGGGACAGTGAGGAGGAGGGGCAGAGGAGACCTACTCTGTTGACCTGAGTGATGGGGAATTTGGGCACTCCCTTGGCAATGGGAAGGACATCGCCATGACAACCTCCCTTCTGCTTTTTCTCCCTTGACATCATCCAAGGTGTCCCCCTCACCTTCTGGCTTTTGCATTTCCTTACATGAGCACATCTTAGAATGTAGCACTAGCCCGACATCCTCAAACTGATCTGCTTTCTTTCATGAAAATTATCCTCCCCTCAAGCCAGGACCTGGGCAAGGACCTCTTCCCACCACGTCTCTGAGAGCCTTGGGAAAAATTGGCCTGCTTGCATCAGGTCTTTTGGCGGCTCCATCACTCCCAGGACACCAGAGCACAGGGAAGAGACCGGTGGTTCCGCTGTGTCCCCAACAGCTGGTCATCGAAGGCTGCCAGGACAGAGAAACAACGGCAGGGGATCCCTGACATCTCAACTTCCCTGGAAGGCTGCCAAGGACAGGCAGGGTTTCATGGCCATCAAAGGACAGATCCCCATGACTAAATATACACCCTGGCCACGTGGCTTCCTTTTCTTGATGCTCTTTCATGCAGCTGCTCCCACTGCATACATTTACTCACTGGCCTCCCCTCCACACAACAACCCCGGCCACACTTCTCTGAGCACACGCCCCTTGTGTTGTTGTTTGTATTCTGCCATGTTCAGGAGCTAATCCTTTAGCTGCTTCTCTTCCTTCTATTCCATTTCCCAGGTCAGCCCCAGGCATCCCCCTCCCTCTCCTGGTTGGGAAGGAGTTCTCTCAGCTGGCTAATAAGAAAAAATAAAGATTTGGATTAGTCCCCAGGAGCCATGGAATGATACAGACACACAGAGTGTCTTGAACCTGGTGTAGCCTGTAGCCCTGGACCTGCCCTGTGCCTTGGACTTGGGGACATTGCCCCAGGGGAAACATGTGAATCCCATAAAATCACAGGACGCTCCTGGAGAAAGAGAGAGAGAGCAATGGAGAGAACTTGAAGAAGAAACCTCAGATTTTCCACTGCATAAAACAGTGGACCGCGTCCTCATCAGAGACCATGGAGGAGAACATCCACTGCATAATCCGTGGGAGAAAGGGGCCCCATCAGTGGGAGTGCTCCAGGAACCCTGCTTCCAGGTTACAATACACTGACTGCAGCAAAACCTCGATCCTTGTGCAGCCTTTTCTAACTCTCCCTCCCTTTCCAGGCTCCTCCATCACTGCTCTCCAGTTAAGTGGATAGAGCAGCAGCCCTAGAGCCAGGAAATGGGCAAATATGGCCTCGGACACTTGCTCACTGTGTGGTGCTGACCCAGTCACAACCTCTGGTTCCTTCTTTGGAAAACAGGGACTTTAATAGCACCAACCAGCCCAGACTCGTTATGGATATCACTTTGT
Organism: Sminthopsis crassicaudata; assembly: GCF_048593235.1. NCBI lineage: Eukaryota > Metazoa > Chordata > Mammalia > Dasyuromorphia > Dasyuridae > Sminthopsis > Sminthopsis crassicaudata. The sequence continues at coordinate 45,074 of NC_133617.1, read as the reverse complement.
CAAGCCCTTAGCCCAGTGTCTGCCACACAGTGGGCACTTGATCAAATCTTTCTTCCAGGCATCCTGTCCTTCTCCCTCTAGGTAGGGAGAATGGAGCCACCTGCCAGTGGCTGCTGGAGGGCTAACTCAGACCTATAGAATGGATCTCTTCCTGTGAGAGGATGATGATGATACAAGGAGACTGGGAGGCAATTGTTATTCTCTGACCTCTCTCTCCTCTTCCCTCTTGCCTCCAATTTATTTCATTCCCAAAACATGAGGAACATCTGGGTAAACAAAGTCTGCTTTGCAAATCCTTCAAGTGTTATGGTTCACAGCTGGGGAGGCTCTTGGAGAGTTGACCTGCCCCTTCACTTAGGCAGAGTCCTTAACATCCCCACTCTGGGAATCTCTCATCCTGGGCTACTCATTGTCTCTGTCGGCCTCTCTCTCTCTTTCCTCCCCATCACTTTTTTAGGCTGAGATCTTCATTTATAACATAAATATGGAGAGTGGGGTCCTTTGTCCTTCCTAGGCCTGATAAAATAGGAGGGGCTCTGGGTATAACCTGATTACTGTCCTCAGAAGACACCTGTCTGTATTATCAGATGAAGGAAGTAGACTAGTGAGGATGTGGCAGGGGCCAGACTGCACTCACACCATGATGTCCAGGGCAAGAACAGTGTCCCCTGTTCTGCTCAGCCACCATCTCCAGGACAAGGTCCACTTCTGCACTCCATAATTGAGAAAGCTATTTATAAAATAGAAGATAATTTTTGAAAAGGAAGAGAACCCACCTTGTGGAGGAATAAGAAAGTCAAGGCCTTATAGAACCATTTTTATTATAGTTATATGTTTTTAATGACAGAACATGTGCATGGGTAATTTTTCAACAGTGACCCTTGCAAAAACTTCTGTTCCAACATTTCCCTTCCTTTCCTCCACCTCCTCCCCTACATGGCAGGCAGTCTCATACATGTTAAATCTGTTAAAATATTTATTAAATACAATATATATGTACATTTTTATACAGTTCTCTTGTACAAGAAACACCAGATTAAGAAAAGTAAAAATAACCTGGGAATAAAAACATAAATGCAAGCAGTCCACGTTCATTTCCCAGTGTCCTTTCACTGGGCTTGCTTCATGAAACTGAGGGTCTGTGTGAAGAAGATAAAACTAGGATCAGGAAAAGAGCCTAGAAAGATGTCTTCATGTATCTATATGGTTAGCTCAGGGTGGATGAATCAGACTATCCCAGAGCCCCAAATGAGAAGCAACTGACAAAGAAAACTGCATTGGAGTTCATCCTAAGGGAAAGTGGCTATCATTTGGAGCTGTCCATGGTAGAACAACCCTCCCGGGACATCAGCTAGTGGAACTGAATGAATTTTGGATCATATGAAAAGTCAGTGAAAGGGCCAAGAGAGATGTCTTCGGGTATCTAAATGGTTAGCTCAGGATGGATGGATGAAACTCATTCTGCCAGATTCCAGAGCCCAAAACTAGAAACAACTGACAAAGAAAACTGCCTTGGAGTTCATCCTAAGGGAAAGTAGCTAACATTTGCAGCTGTCCATGGTGGAACAACATTCCTGGGACATCAGCAAGTGGAAATGGGTGTACCTTGGATCTCATAGGAATGCAATGATGGGAATTGTGAATCCAGAATCCTTTGGAGAAGAAACCTTTGAGTTTTCAGGCCCCTTTCTCTTCTACATTATTATCATCAGGTCTGTTACCAGGTCTCCTCTGAGGGAAGAACTTTCTTTGCTCACAATTAAGCCTCACTCCACACTGCCAAGTACTGGTGAATGCTTAGCAGCACAGTGGGCACTTGCTAAATTGAGATGGAGTGGCTTACGGCTTGCTTGATAACAGCTGATTCTGAGAGTGTTACTGGCCATGGCTCAGACACAGGAGGTGAATGGGGGCTGAAATCGCTAGATGATTCTTAATTCCCACATGGAGTGACCATCCTTGAGTCAAAAAGCTGTTTTAAAGAAAAGAAAAAAATAGGCTCAATCCTCAAAGGAACTAACTTAAGCAGCCGTGATCCCTCAACTGTTATCCCTGCACTAATGACCATAAGAATAATCGAGCAAATCCTGGAGCCAGTGCTCTAGCTCAGGGTGAAGGGTAAAAGGGAACTAAATGAAGGAGGGAAATGAAAGGAAAGACCCATTTCAAGTCCCATTTCACCCTAAAATCCTCAAATAGCCAGCACTTGAATCAAGGCATCAATCCCACCAGCCCCTGCAGCCCATAAGACATGGCTCCACACTGTTAGGAAAAGGAATATAGGCAAAAAAAGGTCATTCCAGAACGCTAGACATAGCACTCCCCGGCTTGTTGATCATGCACATCATGTCGGTCAACTCCCTGGAAACATGAGTCCCAGAAATTTGCACCAAGAATTAGGTGATTTCTCTATAGTGCTTGGAGATCCTAAGATAACAAGCTGGGGGGACTATATTGGACTTAAAATCCCCACGGGACATGATGTGTTCCCTACAGGTGACTTGGGGAATTCCTGAATAAGACCCTGGCATGGCACCTCATGTCCACCTACATAATGGGTTTTCTCTCAAGTCTTGGCTGGAGGGGCAAGTGTTGACTGACTGGGGAGTTGGGGGACACCTGCTCTGTGATGAGGGGGAGAGGGGCCTCTGGGCCAGATGGAGGGGCCAGGGTTCCTGTCTCACAGCTGCACAGAGGGGAAGGGGAGGGGGGGAGACAAGTCACTGAGAGGTTTTTGTGCGGGGCTGTGTCACAGTGTTATGTGTTCGGCGAAGGGACCCGTCTGACCATCCTGGGTGAGTCGCTCTTTTTCTCTCTCCCTTTCCGGGATACTGGGGGCTCTGGGAAAATTTCCCCTGGTTTATTCTGTGCACTCCTGGGTCCTAGCTAGGGTCCCATTTGCCAACTCCTCCTAAAGATCCAGTCAGCTGTGGCCCCAACCTCTGCCTTCTTTGCCCCCTCTTCTCTGGGGCACCCTTCCTCTCTGGGGGCTCTCTCAGGGGCTTGGATGATCTATGGAAATAGCTTTGACTCATTCCCAGCCTTGCTCTGTCTCCCTCCACCCTTTGGGCTCAATGAGAAACCTTTAGAAATTCAGACACCAAAGATCTGAGCACAGGGCTGCACTCAAGGGACACTTGGGGCCGGGCCCAGGGAAGTCTGGGGGAGGAGGGTCAGACCTGGGCTCCTTCAGGGAATAGTTAGTTCCCCAAGAGAGGGTTTGGAGGGACAGGGAGCTGTACTTCTCAGAAGGAGCCCCTCATCCTGGGGTGCTCAGTACCCTAAAGGGACAAATAGAGGGGGCATCTCTGAGACCCTGGGGGAGGAACACACAAGAGACCTGCTCCCACAAGAGAGCACGTATGGGGAACATGGGGCAGAGGGGGGCATCTGGCCAAAGACAGACTCCCTGGAACACATGGGCTTAATGAAGACTGAGCGCCTCTGGAACAGTCTGCAGAGCCCAGGGACTCCCCACATCGGCCCCCCGGCCCAGCAGAGACGGCTCCGCACAGACTTCCTCGGAGCAGGCAGGCTGACCCAGGGGCCCACTCCACAACAGAGAAAGCCCCAAAGACACACTGACTCCCAGCACTCAGAGCAGGATTGCTCCAGGCAAAGGGAGGGCTCAGGAAGGACAGGCAGGGCTCCCCAGGACAGGAAGGAGAAGGGGAAGAAGGGGCAGGGCAGGGAGGACAGCTCTGGCCATCCACTGCACTTCCCGGCAGCACTGCCTGCGCTCTGCCTGGAGGGGTTAAGAGGAACCTGAGCAGAGCCAGACCTCTGACAGAACAGGTCTGGCCTGGCAGGTGAGTGGACAGAGCAGCAACCCTGACTGACCAGCAGGTGAAGAGTTTACAGGCCACACAGGAGAAGGACTGAGCTCCTGGTGCCCACAAATTCAGGCCAGAGTCCACTCTACACAAACCCGGAGCAGCAGAGAACACAGGAGCGCTAGAGGGGGTCACACAGCATGGCTCCAAATCTGTGCCCTACTTCTTCCTACTCGTGGGACATTTGTGGGACTTTCCATGCTTGGGGACTCAGTTTGTTCATCTGTGTGATGGGTGGACTATAGGAGAAAAGATCCTTCTAACCCAAGACCTCTGACACACTTAGCCAGGCCCTGCTTTTTCTCACCAAGCACTTTCCATCCCTCAGGCTCTGGTGGGATATGGACTCCACTTTCACAGCTTGGGACCAGGGGTCTCTTGGGCCCTGACCTTTTACTTTTCTCTCTACCTAACCCTGCCTCTTTTTCCACGCCTCCCAGGTCAGCCCAAGGCATCCCCCTTTATCACTGCCTTTGCTCGATACCAACCTGAGCTAGACACACAAAAAGCCACCCTCGTGTGCATGATAAATGACTTCTACCCAAGGACTGTGGACGTGGCTTGGACCAAGGATGGCTCCCCCGTGACCCAGGGAGTGATGACCAGCCCCCCAGCCCGCCAGAGTGACAACAAGTACTGGAGCAGCAGTTTCCTCTCCCTCTCTGCTGACCAGTGGCGTTCTAGCAGCCTCTACACCTGCAAGGTCACCCATGAAGGCCAGGTCTTCCAGAAGGAGCTGTCCTCCACCCAGGGAGTTTAGATGCCCACATGCCCCCTCCCTCAAGCCCCACAGTGGACTTCCCCACCTCTTCCCCCCTCCTCCCCGACTTTCAATAAAGATCTTCTTTAGCATTCAATTGTCTCTCAGGTCTTCTGAGTATGATCTCCCCTCCCCTTGATGGTGGCTCACAACATGGGGGCCCCTGACATTCCTCATGGGAAAAAAACAACTCATGCCAGGCCCCCGGCTGGGTGGAAGATGAAAGTCCCTTCCCATAAACGTGCTGACTTCTTCCCAAAGTCCTTCTTTCCATTCTGAAACCTGACCTGAATCTGAAATGATTTTTGTTCAAAGGGGAATGAAATGAGACAAGGGGTAGGAGGGAAATATAGGTCCAGTGCATGAATCTCAGGGCCCGGAGGCAGGAAAACCTGAATTCCAATCCAGCCTTAGACACTTCCTAATTACGCCCCCTGATTTTCCTTTATGTCCTTATCTATAAAATTCCAGAATGGAAATGTCCACCTGCCTGCACTGTGGGGAGTATACAAGTAGGTAGCACCTGTAAGGCTCTTTGCTAAACTTAAAACTTATGTAAAGGCTAGCTTCTATCGCTATCATTATCATTTTTATTAGTATAAATTTTGCTTCTATTAATAGTCCCTTCCTCCCAGGGGTGTTGTAAAGATCAAATCAAATAGCTTAACCAGCATGCTTTGCACATCTGGATGGCCTAAAGAAATCCTGGCTGGGGGATTTGATTGGACCAAAGGCAGCCAGGAGCCAGGCCCAGGGTGGTGAGGGAGAGATCCTGGGAGAGTAAGAGTGAGCTAAAAACCAGGCCATTGTGAGGGGGGAGGAGAAAGCAGACAGGACAAAATTGGGAGGGAACTGAATAGGCGGGGAGAGTGACAGTGGGGAGGAGGGGAAGAGGAGACCTACTCTGTTGACCTGAGTGATGGGGAATTTGGGCACTCACTTGGCAATGGGAAGGACATCACCATGACAACCTCCCTTCTGCTTTTTCTCCCTTGACATCATCCAAATACTCGCCTCCATGTGTCCCCCTCACCTTCTGGCTTCTTGATTTCCTTACATGAGCACATCATAGAATGTAGCACTAGCCCGACATCCTCAAACTGATCTGCTTTCTTTCATGAAAATTATCTCCCCCTCAAGCCAGGACCTGGGCAAGGACCTCCTCCCACCACATCTCTGAGAGCCTTGGGAAAAATTGGCCTGCTTGCATCAGGCCTTATGGCGGCTCCATCACTCCCAGGACACAGAGCACAGGGAAGAGACCGGTGGTTCCGCTGTGTCCCCAACAGCTGGTCATCGAAGGCTGCCAGGACAGTGAAACAAGGGCAGGGGATCCATGGTGCCCCTGACATCTCACCTTCCCTGGAAGGCTGCCAAGGGCAGGCAGGGTTTCATGGCCTTCAAAGAACACATGCCCATGACTAAATATACATCCTGGCCACATGGCTTCCTTTTCTTGATGCTCTTTCATGCAGCTGCTCCCACTGCATACATTTACTCACTGGCCTCCCCTCCACACAACAACCCTGGCCACACTTCTCTGAGCACACGCCCCTTGTGTTGTTGTTTGTATTCTGCCATGTTCAGGAGCTAATCCTTTAGCTGCTTCTCTTCCTTCTATTCCATTTCCCAGGTCAGCCCCAGGCATCCCCCTCCCTCTCCTGCTTAGGAAGGAGTTCTCTCAGCTGGCTAATAAGAAAAAATAAAGATTTCAATTAGTCCCCAGGAGCCATGGAATGATACAGACACACAGAGTGTCTTGAACCTGGTGTAGCCTGTAGCCCTGGACCTGCCCTGTGCCTTGGACTTGGGGACATTGCCCCAGGGGAAACATGTGAATCCCATGAAATCACAGGAGGCTCCTGGAGAAAGAGAGAGAGAGCAATGGAGAGAACTTGAAGAAGAAGCCTCAGATTTTCCACTGCATAAAACAGTGGACCGCGTCCTCATCAGAGACCATGGAGGAGAACATCCACTGCATAATCCGTGGGAGAAAGGGGCCCCATCAGTGGGAGTGCTCCAGGAACCCTGCTTACAGGTTACAATACACTGACTGCAGCAAAACCTCGATCCTTGTGCAGCCTTTTCTAACTCTCCCTCCCTTTCCAGGCTCCTCCATCACTGCTCTCCAGTTAAGTGGATAGAGCAGCAGCCCTCGAGCCAGGAAATGGGCAAATATGGCCTCGGACACTTGCTCACTGTGTGGTCTCTGACCCAGTCACAACCTCTGGTTCCTTCTTTGGAAAACAGGGACTTTATTTTTTTTTTTTTTGTTTTTTTGTTTTTTTGTTTTTTTTTTTTTTAATTTTTTATTTTATTTTATAATTATAACATTTTTTGACAGTACATATGCATGGGTAATTTTTTACAACATTATCCCTATGCACTTACTTCTATTCAGATTTTTTCCCTTCCTCCCCCAACCCCCTCCCCCAGATGGCAAGCAGTCTTATATATGTTAAATACATTACAGTATAATTTAGATACAATATATGTGTGTAGAACCGTATTTTTTTGTTGCACAGGAAGAATTGGATTCAGAAGGTAAAAATAACAGTTTACATTCATTTCCCAGTGTTCCTTTTCTGGATGTAGCTGGTTCTGTCCATCATTAATCAATTGGAATTGGATTAGATCTTCTCTATGTTGAAGAAATCCACTTCCATCAGCATACATCCTCGTACAGTATCATTGTTGAAGTGTATAATGATCTTCTGGTTCTGCTCGTTTCACTCAGCATCAGTTGATGTAAGTCTCTCCAAGCCTCTCTGTATTTCTCCTGTTGGTCATTTTCTTATAGAACAATAATATTCCATAACATTCATATACCATAGTTTACCCAACCATTCTCCAATTGATGGACAACCATTCATCTTCCAGCTTCTAGCCACTATGAAAAGGGCTGCCACAAACATTTTGGCACATACAGGTCCCTTTCCCTTCTCTAGTAGTTCCTTGGGGTATAAGCCCAGTAGTAGTATGGCTGGGTCAAAGGGTATGCACATTTTGATAACTTTTTGGGCATAATTCCAGATTGCTCTCCAGAATGGTTGGATTCTTTCACAACTCCACCAACAATGCATCAGTGTCCCAGTGGAAAACAGGGACTTTAATAGCACCAACCAGCCCAGACTCGTTATGGATATCACTTTGTCAAGCCCTTAGCCCAGTGTCTGCCACACAGTGGGCACTTGATCAAATCTTTCTTCCAGGCATCCTGTCCTTCTCCCTCTAGGTAGGGAGAATAGAGCCACCTGCCAGTGGCTGCTGGAGGGCTAACTCAGACCTATAGAATGGATCTCTTCCTGTGAGAGGATGATGCAGGGAGACTGAGAGGCAGTGCCTGTTCTCTGACCTCTCTCCTCTTCCCTCTTGCCTCCAATTTATTTCATTCCCAATGCACAAGGAACTTCTGGGTAAACAAAGTCTGCTTTGCAAATCCTTATGGTTCACAGCTGGGGAGGCTCTTGGAGAGTTGACGTGCCCCTTCACTTAGGCAGAGTCCTTAACATCCCCACTCTGGGAATCTCTCATCCTGGGCTACTCATTGTCCTCTCCCCCATCACCTTGTCTCCCATATCTGCACCTTCATATGTCCATCCCCCAGGTAACTCTCCTTCCTCACTGAGGATCTCCAGCGTCACTCAGATTGAGCCAAGAGACCACTTTTTCAGGAAGTCTTTGCTGGTCCTAGAAGCATCTAGAACCTTCTTTTCTTGGATACTCTCTGTCTCCTTTGTAGAAATGCCAGAGGTCCTTCACTACATACATAGCTCCGAGGAGAGGAGAGAAGAGAAAAGACAACACAAGAAGAGAGAAACACTAAGGAGAGGAGGGACTGAAGATGGGGAAAGAAAGACAGACAGAGGGAGCAAGAGAAAGAGAAGAATGGAGTCAGCAAGCCACAGAGGTACACGATGTTCCACAATTCCTGTGAAAATGCCATAAGCTATTGGGAAGAGAAAGTTAGTGAGGAGCCAGAAGAGGAAGCTGAGATTCCCAAGAGTCAGTGGGGCAGACCATGGCAGACACACCCACTGCCTTTGGGGGACACAATCACTAACCAGGCACTGGGGGGGAACATGGGGCCTCTGAGCCCGCCCTCTCAGGATCCTCCTGCAGAGGTGGGAGGGTCACTTTCCTCGGCCACTGACTCTGAGCCCCCATTTAGGGGCCTAGGGATTCACACCCCACTTCCGTTAAGCATCAATTTGGTTTTACAAAGAGATATTGGCTTTGAAGCTATATAGAAAAACAAGAACATGGATAATTCCCTGGTGCAGAGTGAGGGGTGACAGCAAATGAGCCATACAGTTCACCTCGGCTCCTATGCACTTTTAATCCCAAAAAGGTAAAGTGCAAAACCATCCTGGTCAAAAATTGCACCTGGTTCGCTTCTCTTGTGCCCAAGCTCTGAAGTCATTGATGCTGAGCTGGCAACATCCCAGCTGTATCCCTGGCCTCTGATCCTGCCAAACTGGCTGCTAGCTCAGATCAGAGTCCACTCCCGTGCTCAGTTGGCTGTTCTCTTAATGTATATGCTTTTTATTTACAAAACATATACCTGGGTAATTTTTTTTAATTTTTGAATAGATTTTATGTACCAGATATATGCATGGGTAATTTTACAACACTGACAATTACCAAACCTTTTGTTCTAATTTTCCCCTCCCCCCCCCCAGATGGCAGGTTGACCAATACATGTTAAATATGTTAAAGTATAAATTAAATACAATATATGAATACATGTCCAAACGTTGTTTTGCTATACAAAAAGAATCGGACTTTGAAATAGTGTACCATTAGCCTCTGAAGGAAATCCAAAATGTAGGCGGACAAAATTAGAGGGATTGGGAATTCTATGTGGTGGCTCATAGTCATCTCCCAGAGTTCTTTGCTGGGTGTGGCTGGTTCAGTTCTTTACTGCTCTACTGGAACTGATCTGGTTCATCTCATTGTTGAAGAGAGCCACATCCATCAGAATTGATCGTTCATACAGTATTGTTGCTGTGTACAATGATCTCTTGGTCCTGCTCACTTCACTCAGCATCAGTTCATGTAAATCTCTCCAGGCCTTTCTGAAATCAACCTGTTGGTCATTTCTTACAGAACAATAATATTCCATAATATTCATATACCACAATTTATTCAGCCATTCTCCCATTGATGGGCATCCACGTAGTTTCCAGTTTCTGGCCACCACAAAGAGGGTTGCCACAAACATTTTGGCACATACAGGTCCCTTTCCCTTCTTTAAGATCTCTTTGGGATATAAGCCCAGTAGTAACACTGCTGGTATGCACAGTTTGATAACTTTTTGAGCATAGTTTCAAATCATTCTCCAGAATGGCTGGATATATTCACAATTCCACCAAAAATGTATCAATGTCCCAGTTTTCCCACATCCCCTCCAACATTCTGCATTATCTTTCCCTGTCATTCTAGCCAATCTGACAGGTGTGTAGTAGTATCTCAGAGTTGTCTTAATTTGCATTTATATGATTAATAATGACTTGGAGCATCTTTTCATATGACTAGAAATAGTCTCAATTTCTTCATCTGAAAATTGTCTTTTCATATCCTTTGACCACTTATCAATTGGAGATTGACTTGATTTCTTAGGAATTAGAGTCGATTCTCTCTATATATTTTGGAAATGAGGCCTTTATTGGAACCTTTGACTGTGAAAATGTTTTCCCAGTTTATTGTTTCCCTTCTAATCTTGTCTGCATTAGTTTTGTTTGTACAAAAACTTTTCAATTTGATATAATCAGAGTTTTCTACTTTGTGATCAATAATACTCTCTAGTTCTTCTTTGGACATAAATTCATTCCTCTTCCATAGGTCTGAGAGGCAAACTATCCTATATTTCTCTAATTTATTTATAACCTCATTCTTTGTGCCTAGGTTATGAACCCTTCATGGGTAATTTTTCAACATTGACTCTTGAAATCCTATTGTTCCAAATTGTCACCTCTTTCCCTCCAACCCCTCCCCTAAATGGCATGTAGTCCAATGCATGTTAAATATATTAAAATATATGTTAAATCCTTACTGCCCAAGGAAAATCAGATTAAGAAGGAAAAAAAAACTGGGAAAGAAAGCAAACAACAACAGAAAGCATGAAAATGCTATGTTGTGGTCTACACTTAGTCCCCAAAGTCTCTCAATGGGTGTGGTTGGCTCTCTTCATCACTGGACAAGTGGAACTGGTTTGAATCATCTCATTGTTGAAGAGAGCCAAGTCCATCAGAATTGATCGTTCATACAGTATTGTTGCTGTGTACAATGATCTCCTGGTCCTGCTCATTTCACTCAGCATCAGTTCATGTAAGTCTCCCCAGACCTTACTGACATCATCCTGCTGGCCATTTCTTTTTTTTTTTTTTTTTTTTTTTTTCCTGCTGGCCATTTCTGACAAAACAATAATATTCCATAAAATTCATATACCCCAATTTACCCAACCATTCTCCAATTGATGGACATCCGTTCATTTCCCAGTTTCTGGCCACCACAAAGAGGGCTGCCACAAACATTTTTGCACATACGGGTCCCTTCCCCTACTTTAAGATCTCTTGGGAATATAGGCCAAGTAGAAACACTGCTGAGTCAAAGGGCATCATTATCATCATCACCACCACCACCATCATCTGCATCGTTGCTAAACCAAGAAACAAGACTCGGAAAAGAAAGATTGCTGGACTTGGTGACCAAAGGGCTTGAGTTCAAATACTGCCTTGAACATTTAATTAGCCACCTTACCTTGGAATAGGCACTGCCTCCTCTTGGGATTCAGCTTCCTCCACTGTAAAAATGACAGATTGGACCAGAAGACGCCCAAGGAGCTTTCTAGGTCTCCATCCTCTGGCCATAATAAGGAGGATCATGCTGTTCCAGATCTTTCACTTGCTCAGGGGAAGACAAGTGGACATAACAATCTCTCACTGTAAATGGGCAGTTCTCTCAAACAGAGTCTTGTTTGGGACATTGAAAGGCTTCTGACTGGCCCAAGGTCACAACTATGCTGTATTTGAGATAGAGTTGAAACTCAGGTTTTCTGGATTCCAAGATGACATTCAGTCATAAGAACAAGAGCAGATGATGGAGAGTGAACTCAGGATACTTAGAGAGGAATGGCGCCAGACAGACCTTAGGATTGGAGGAGTATAGAGGGCCAGAATTTTGGAGAAATATACTAGAAATGGGGCAGCTAGGTGGCTCAGTGGATAGAGCACCAGCCCTGAATTCAGGAGGACCCGAGTTCAAATCTGGCCTCAGACACTTAGCACTTCCTAGTTGTGTGACCCTGGGCAAGTCACTTAACCCCAGCCTCAAAAAAAAAGAAAAAAAAATCCTAGAAAAAGGATACTTATGGCAAGGTGTTAATCCAGAGGAATTGGTGAGATGATGGTTCTTTAGTATACATATACTTAGTACTTAGCATGGTGATGTCATGGTTCTCTAGTTCCCATAGATACTCAGTGTTAGGTATGGTGATGTCACGGTTCTCTAGTTCACACATGCTCAGTGTGCTGTAATGATGTAATCATACCGAGGTATTTAGGGCTGAGAGGACTGCAAATGAGACATTCCATCTTTGACAAGCCTCATGGTGGCTCTCCTGCCTCCTTCACTCCTCCCCTAAGACCAAGGACTCTGGCAGCTCCCAAGGTCCTCCAGAGAGCTAGCCCAAACATTACAAAGGAGGTGGGATCAAGAATGAGCCTTTAAAAGCCAGGAGAACCCTGGGTAAAGCAATGGAAAGTGGGCTGCTTGGCACTCACCCACCATGAGATTCAATTCCAGCACTGCCAGCCCTAACTGGGTGACCAGAGCAAGGAATTGTATTTCCTGGGGCTCAGTTTCTTCATCCCTAAAGTGAAAATAAATACTTGGACTATGTGGTCTCTGAGTCCCTTCTGATCGTCCTTTCATGCTTTGATATGAATTTGTGAACACGAATCCAAGGATAGAGATCAATGCCCACTGTTCAGGTGCTAGGAGCAGGTTCAGGGTGGACTTAGGTAAGGATGACTTTTTGTGAAGATCTGCACTCTGAAGGATTGTTAGGGAGAGGGAGAGATAGCTCCAGGGAGCTAACCAGGAAGTTCTTTGGATCATAGATTTGTGGATAGAAGGGGATTACCTTAAAGAGCATCTAGGGCAGTCCCTTCCCATATGAGGCCGCTCTTTCTATCTCTATCTCTGTATCTCTCCATTTCTGATTGTCTGTGTCTCAGTCTGTCTCTTTTTATCTCTCCCATCTCTAACTCTCTCTGACTCTCTCTCTCTCTGTCTCTCTCTGTCTATCTTTTCCTCTCTCTATCTCTTTCTCCTCTTTCCTTCTTCCCCATCCCTTTCTTAGCCTGAGGTCCCCATTCAATAAGAATGAGTATTGGGGTTCTTTGTCCTTCCTGGGCGCTGCTGAAACAGGAGAGACTCTGGGTGTAACCCGGCTACTGTCCACAGAAAAGATCTGTCTCGAGTATCTGATGGAGGAAATAGACTAAGAGGTGAGAATGAGACAGGGGTCAGGCTGCATTCATGCTGTGTGGTGTCCAGGCCAAAAGAAAACTCTCTTCTGTTCTGCTCAGACCCATCTCAAGAACCAGAGCTGCTTCTGGACACCAGAAGTGAAGAAGGATGCTGACAAAGAGAAGGTAATTTTTAGGAAGAAGCAGGACTCAGCTGGGGAAAAATGGGAGAATCGTTTGAAGGAGGTGAAGGAATTGGAGAATCGTTTAAAAGAAACTTGGGGTCTGCTGTGTGAAGAAGCTAAGATTGGGATCAGGGAAAGGGCCAAGAGAGCGGTCTTAGGGTACTGAAAGGGCTAGCTCAGCATGGAAGAATAAGGCTCCTCCTGCCAGGCTCCAGAACCCAGAATTAGAAGCAGCAGAAAAGGAAATACATAGCAGTGGGAGCAGGAGCACACACTCGGAGCTGTCCATGGTGGAATGACCTGGGTGGACATCAGCACCTTACTCAGGCAGGAGGCCATTCTGAATCCAAACTCCTTTGGAGGACAAGCCTCTGAGGGCTTGTAAAGTGGGATGGCGTCTAGGAGCTTAGAGAAGGGATAAATGCCAGAGATCTGGGAGTCTTCTCTGAGCTTCACTTTCACCTTCTAGGCTGTTGTTCAATTATGACCAACTTTTCATGATGCCCTAGACCCTAACAAGCCAGACCTTCAGTCTCCACCATCTCCACGAGGCAGAACAAGGGAAGAGCTTTCTGGGCTAACAAGGCTCACTCCACACTGCCAAGGATTTGGAGCACAGTGGGCACTTACTAAATTGAGATGGGCTGGCTTACAGCTTGCTTGATAACGGCTGATTCTGAGAGTGTTACTGGCCATGGCTCACACACAGGAGGGGAATGGGGGCTGAAATCTCCAGATGATCCTTTATTCCCACATGGGGTGACCATCCTTGAGTCAGAAAGGCCTCGTTTTAGAAAGAAGAAAAAAGAGTCAGCCTTCAAAAGATAACTAAGTTAAGCAGCCCCAATCCCTCCCCTGTCTTCCCTGCACTGATGACCAGAAGAATAATTGAGGAAATACTGGAGCCAGTGCTCTAGCTCAGGGTGAAGGGTAAAAGGGAACTGAACTGAGGAGATAAATGAAGGGAAAGACCCATTTCAAGTCCCATTTCACCCCAAAATCCTCAAAAAGCCAGGACTTGAATCAAGGAATCAATCCCACCAGGCCCTGCAGCCCATAAGACATGGCTCCACACTGTTAGGAAAAGGGAATATAGGGAAAAAGAGGTCATTGCAGAAGCCTGGACATCGCACTCCCCGACCTGTGATCATCCACATCATGTCGGTCAACTGCCTGGAAACATGAGTCCCAGAAATTTGCACCAAGAATTAGGTGATTTCTCTATAGTGCTTGGAGATCCTAAGGTAACAAGCTGTGGGGACTATATTGGACTTAAAATCCCAACGGGCCATGATGTGTTCCCTACAGGTGACTTGGGGAATTCCTGAATAAGGCCCTGGCATGGCACCTCATGTCCACCTACATAATGGGTTTTGTCTCAAGTCTTGACTGGAGGGGCAAGTGTTGACTGACTGGGGAGATGGGGGACACCTGCTCTGTGATGAGGGGGAGAGGGGCCTCTGGGCCAGGTGGAGGGGCCGGTGTTCCTGTCTCACAGCTGCAGAGGGGAAGGGGATGGGGTGAGACAAATGACAGGGAGGTTTTTGTGCGAGGCTATATCACGGTGTTATGTGTTCGGCGGAGGGACCCGTCTGACCGTCCTGGGTGAGTCGCTCTTTGTCTCTCTCCCTTTCTGGGATACTGGGGGCTCTGGGAAAATTCCCCCTGGTTTATTCTGTGCACTCCTGGGTCCTATCTAGGGTCCCATTTGGCAGCTTCTCCTAAAGATCCACAGCCTGCTGTGGCCCCAACCTCTGCCTCCTTTGCCCCCTCTTCTCTGGGGCACCCTTGCTCTCTGGGGGCTGTCTCAGGGTTTGGATCATCTATGGAAACAGCCTTGACTCTTTCCCAGCCTCGCTCCCTCCACCCTTTGGGCTCAATGAGAAACCTTTAGAAATTCAGACACCAAAGATTTGAGCACGGGGCTGCACTCAAGGGACACTTGGGGCTGGGCCCAGGGAAGTCTGGGGGAGGAGGGTCAGACCTGGGCTCCTTCAGGGAATAGTTAGTTCCCCAAGAGAGGGTTTGGAGGGACGGGGAGCTGAACTTCTCAGAAGGAGCCCCTCATCCTGGGGTGCCCAGCGCCCTCAGGGACAAATAGAGGGGGCATCCCTGAGACCCTGGGGGAGGAGCACACAAGAGACCTGCTCCCACAAGAGAGCACGCATGGGGAACATGGGGCAGAGGGGGGCATCTGGCCAAAGACAGACTCCCTGGAACCCATGGGCTTAATGAAGACTGAGCGCCTCTGGAACAGTCTGCAGGGCCCAGGGACTCCCCACATCAGACCCCCCCGCTCAGCAGAGACGGCTCCGCACAGACTTCCTCGGAGCAGGCAGGCTGACCCAGGGGCCCACTCCACAACAGAGAAAGCCCCAAAGACACACTGACTCCCAGCACTCAGGGCAGGATTGCTCCAGGCAAAGGGAGGGCTCAGGAAGGACAGGCAGGGCTCCCCAGGACAGGAAGGAGAAGGGGAAGTTGGGGCAGGGCAGGGAGGACAGCTCTGGCCATCCACTGCACTTCCCGGCAGCACTGCCTGCGCTCTGCCTGGAGGGGTTAAGAGGAGCCTGAGCAGAGCCAGACCTCTGAGAGAACAGGTCTGGCCTGGAAGGTGAGTGGACAGAGCAGCAACCCTGACTGTCCAGCAGGTGAAGAGTTTACAGGCCACACAGGAGAAGGACTGAGCTCCTGGTGCCCACAAATTCAGGCCAGAGTCCACTCTACACAAACCCAGAGCAGCAGAGAACACAGGAGCACTAAAGGGGGTCACACAGCATGGCTCCAAATCTGTGCCCTACTTCTTCCTACTCGTGGGACATTTGTGGGACTTTCCATGGTTGGGGATTCAGTTTGTTCATCTGTGTGATGGGTGCACTATAGGAGAAAAGAGACTTCTAACCCAAGACCTCTGACACACTTAGCCAGGCCTTGCTCCTTCCCACCAAGTACTTTCCAGCTCTCAGGCTCTGGTGGGATCTGGACTCCACATTCATGGCCTGGGACCAGGGGTCTCTCGGGCCCTGACCTTTTACTCTTCTCTACCTAACTCTGCCTCTTTTTCCACGCCTCCCAGGTCAGCCCAAGGCATCCCCCATGATCACTGCCTTTGCTCCATCCAAAGATGAGCTAGACACACAAAAGGCCACCCTAGTATGTCTGATAAATGGCTTCTACCCAAGCACTGTGGACGTGGCTTGGACCAAGGATGGCTCCCCCGTGACTCAGGGGGTGATGACCAGCCCCCCAGCCCGCCAGAGTGACAACAAGTACTCAACCAGCAGTTACCTCTCCCTCTCTGCTGACCAGTGGCGTTCTAGCAACCGCTACACCTGCAAGGTCACCCATGAAGGCCAGGTCTTCCAGAAGGAGCTGTCCTCAGCCCAGTGCACTTAGATGCCCACATGCCCCCTCCCTCAAGCCACACAATGGACTTCCCCACCTCTTCCCCCCTCCTCCCCGATTTTCAATAAAGATCTTCTTTCTCATTCAATTGTCTCTCATGTCTTCTGAGTCTGATCTCCCTTCCCCTTGGTGGTGGCTCACAACATGGGGGCCCCTGACATTCCTCATGGGAAAAAACCAACACAGCCCAGGCCCCCGGCTGGGTGGAAGATGAAAGTCCCTTCCCATAAACGTGCTGACTTCTTCCCAAAGTCCTTCTCTTCATTCTGAGCCCTGACCTGAATCTGAAATGAATTTTGTTCAAAGGGGAATGAAATGAGACAAGGGGTAGGAGGGAAATATAGGTCCAGTGCATGAATCTCAAGGCCTGGAGTTAGGAAAATCTGAATTCCAATCCAGCCTTAGACACTTTCTAATTATGCCCCCTGATCTTCCTTTACTCCCTGTGTCCTTATCTGTAAAGTGTGAGAATGACAACATCCACATAACTGCACTGTGGGGAGTATACAAGTAGGTAGCACCTGTAAAGCTCTTTGCCAAACTTAAAAGTTATGTAAAGGCTAGCTTCTGTCATTATCATTATCATTTTTATTAGTGTTAGTTTGGCTACTAGTAATAGTCCCTTCCTCCCAAGGATGTTGTAAAGATCAAATCAAATAGCTTAACCAGCATGCTTTGCACATCTTGAGGGCCTGAAGAAATCTTGGCTAGCTGATTTGATTGGACCAAAGGCAGCCAGGACCCAGGCCCAGGGTGGTGAGGGAGTGATCCTGGGAGAGTAAGAGTGAGCTAAAAACCAGGCCATTGTGAGGGGGGAGGAGAAGGCAGACAGGACAAAATTGGGGGGGGACTGAATAGGCGGGGAGAGGGACAGTGAGGAGGAGGGGAAGAGGAGACCTACTCTGTTGACCTGGGTGATGGGGAATTTGGGCACTCACTTGGGAATGGGCAGGACATCACCATGACAACCTCCCTTCTGCTTTTTCTCCCTTGACATCATCCAAATACTCGCCTCCATGTGTCCCCTTCACCTTCTGGCTTTTGCATTTCCTTACATGAGCACATCTTAGAATGTAGCACTAGCCCCACATCCTTAAACTGATCTGCTTTCTTTCATGAAAATTATCCTCCCCTCAAGCCAGGGCCTGGGCAAGGACCTTCTCTCAGCAGGCCTCTGAGACTCTTAGGAAAACTTGGCCTGCTTGCATCAGGCCTTATGGCGGCTCCATCACTCCCAGGACACCAGAGCACAGGGAAGAGACCGGTGGTTCCGCTGTGTCCCCAACAGCTGGTCATCGAAGGCTGCCAGGACAGAGAAACAATGGCAGGGGATCCCTGACATCTCACCTTCCCTGAAAGGCTGCCAAGGACAGGCAGGGTTTCATGGCTTTCAAATAACACATGCCCATGACTAAATATACACCCTGGCCACATGGCTTCCTTTTCTTGATGCTCTTTCATGCAGCGGCTCCCACTGCATACATTTACTCACTGGCCTCCCCTCCACACAACAACCCAGGCCACACATCCCTTGTGCCCAAGCTCTGAAGTCATTGATGCTGAGCTGGCAACATCCCAGCTGTATCCCTGGCCTCTGATCCTGCCAAACTGGCTGCTAGCTCAGACCAGAGTCCACTCCCATGCTCAGACGGCTTTTCTCTTAATGTATATGCTTTTTATTTACAAAACATATGCATGGATAATTTTTCAACATTAACACTTGCAAATCCTATTGTTCCAAATTTTAACCTCCTTCCCCAGCCTTCTTCCGTAAATAGCATGTAGTCCAATATGTGCTAAACATGTTAAAATATATGTTAAATCCAATATATGTGCACATATTTATACAGTTTTCTTGCTGCACAAGGAAAATTGGATTATGAAGGAAAAAAACTGGGAAAAAAACAAAAGACAAGCAAACAACGGAAAGCATGAAAATTCTATGTTGTGGTCCACACTCAGTCCCCAAAGTCTCTCTCTGGGTGTAGATGACTCTTCATCACTGAACAAATGGAGCTGGTTTGAATCATCTCATTGTTGAAGAGGGCCACGTCTGTCAGAGTTGATCGTCATATAGTTTTGTTGTTGCCGTGTACAATGATCTCCTAGTCGTGCTCATTTCACTCAGCATCAGTTCCTATAAGCTTCTCCAGGCCTTTCTGAAATCATCCTGCTGATCATTTCTGACGGAACAATAATATTCCATAACATTCATATACCCCAATTTACCCAACCATTCTCCAACTGATGGACATCCGTTCATTTCCCAGTTTCTGGCCACCACAAAGAGGGCTGCCACAAACATTTTTGCACATATGGGTCCCTTCCCCTACTTTAAGATCTCTTGGGAATATAGGCCAAGTAGAAACACTGCAGAGTCAAAGGGCATCATTATCATCATCACCACCACCACCATCATCTGCATCGTTGCTAAACCAAGAAACAAGACTCGGAAAAGAAAGATTGCTGGACTTGGTGACCAAAGGGCTTGAGTTCAAATACTGCCTTGAACATTTAATTAGCCACCTTACCTTGGAATAGGCACTGCCTCTTCTTGGGATTCAGCTTCCTCCACTGTAAAAATGACAATTGGACCAGAAGACGCCCAAGGAGCTTTCTAGGTCTCCATCCTCTGGCCATAATAAGGAGGATGATGCTGTTCCAGATCTTTCACTTGCTCAGGGCAAGACAAGTAGACATAACAATCTCTCACTGTAAATGGGCAGTTCTCTCAAACAGAGTCTTGTTTGGGACATTGAAAGGCTTCTGACTGGCCCAAGGTCACAACTATGCTGTATTTGAGATAGAGTTGAAACTCAGGTTTTCTGGATTCCAAGATGACATTCAGTCATAAGAACAAGAGCAGATGATGGAGAGTGAACTCAGGATACTTAGAGAGGAATGGCGCCAGACAGACCTTAGGATTGGAGGAGTATAGAGGGCCAGAATTTTGGAGAAATATACTAGAAATGGGGCAGCTAGGTGGCTCAGTGGATAGAGCACCAGCCCTGAATTCAGGAGGACCCGAGTTCAAATCTGGCCTCAGACACTTAGCACTTCCTAGTTGTGTGACCCTGGGCAAGTCACTTAACCCCAGCCTCAAAAAAAAAGAAAAAAAAATCCTAGAAAAAGGATACTTATGGCAAGGTGTTAATCCAGAGGAATTGGTGAGATGATGGTTCTTTAGTATACATATACTTAGTACTTAGCATGGTGATGTCATGGTTCTCTAGTTCCCATAGATACTCAGTGTTAGGTATGGTGATGTCACGGTTCTCTAGTTCACACATGCTCAGTGTGCTGTAATGATGTAATCATACCGAGGTATTTAGGGCTGAGAGGACTGCAAATGAGACATTCCATCTTTGACAAGCCTCATGGTGGCTCTCCTGCCTCCTTCACTCCTCCCCTAAGACCAAGGACTCTGGCAGCTCCCAAGGTCCTCCAGAGAGCTAGCCCAAACATTACAAAGGAGGTGGGATCAAGAATGAGCCTTTAAAAGCCAGGAGAACCCTGGGTAAAGCAATGGAAAGTGGGCTGCTTGGCACTCACCCACCATGAGATTCAATTCCAGCACTGCCAGCCCTAACTGGGTGACCAGAGCAAGGAATTGTATTTCCTGGGGCTCAGTTTCTTCATCCCTAAAGTGAAAATAAATACTTGGACTATGTGGTCTCTGAGTCCCTTCTGATCGTCCTTTCATGCTTTGATATGAATTTGTGAACACGAATCCAAGGATAGAGATCAATGCCCACTGTTCAGGTGCTAGGAGCAGGTTCAGGGTGGACTTAGGTAAGGATGACTTTTTGTGAAGATCTGCACTCTGAAGGATTGTTAGGGAGAGGGAGAGATAGCTCCAGGGAGCTAACCAGGAAGTTCTTTGGATCATAGATTTGTGGATAGAAGGGGATTTCCTAAAAGAGCATCTAGGGCAGTCCCTTCCCATATGAGGCCGCTCTTTCTATCTCTATCTCTGTATGTCTACATCTGTGATTCTCTGTGTGTCTCTCTCTCTCTGTCTCTGTCTCTGTCTCTGTCTCTCTCTCTGTCTCTGTCTCTCTGTCTCTGTCTCTGTCTCTGTCTCTCTGTCTCTCTTCCTCTCTCTCTCTCGCTGTCTCTCTCTCTCTCTCTCTCTCTCCTCTCTCTCTCTCTCTCTCTCTCTCTCTCTCTCTCTCTCTCTCTCTCTCTCTCTCTCTCTCTCTCTCTCTCTCTCTCTCTCTCTCTCTCCTCTCTCTCTCTCTCTCTCTCTCTCCCTCTCTCTCTCTCTCTCTCTCTCTCTCTCTCTCTCTCTCTCTCTCTCTCTCTCTCTCTCTCTCTCTGTCTCTCTCTCTCTTCCACATCAATTTCTTAGCCTGAGGCCCCCATTCAATAAGAATGAGTATTGGGGTTCTTTGTCCTTCCTGGGCCCTGCTGAAACAGGAGAGACTCTGGGTGTAACCCGGCTACTGTCCACAGAAAAGATCTGTCTCGAGTATCTGATGGAGGAAATAGACTAAGAGGTGAGAATGAGACAGGGGTCAGGCTGCATTCATGCTGTGTGGTGTCCAGGCCAAAAGAAAACTCTCTTCTGTTCTGCTCAGACCCATCTCAAGAACCAGAGCTGCTTCTGGACACCAGAAGTGAAGAAGAACGCTGACAAAGAGAAGGTAATTTTTAGGAAGAAGCAGGACTCAGCTGGGGAAAAATGGGAGAATCGTTTGAAGGAGGTGAAGGAATTGGAGAATCGTTTAAAAGAAACTTGGGGTCTGCTGTGTGAAGAAGCTAAGATTGGGATCAGGGAAAGGGCCAAGAGAGCGGTCTTAGGGTACTGAAATTCGCGCTCAGCATGGAAGAATAAGGCTCCTCCTGCCAGGCTCCAGAACCCAGAATTAGAAGCAGCAGAAACGGAAATACATAGCAGTGGGAGCAGGAGCACACACTCGGAGCTGTCCATGGTGGAATGACCTGGGTGGACATCAGCACCTTACTCAGGCAGGAGGCCATTCTGAATCCAAACTCCTTTGGAGGACAAGCCTCTGAGGGCTTGTAAAGTGGGATGGCGTCTAGGAGCTTAGAGAAGGGATAAATGCCAGAGATCTGGGAGTCTTCTCTGAGCTTCACTTTCACCTTCTAGGCTGTTGTTCAATTATGACCAACTTTTCATGATGCCCTAGACCCTAACAAGCCAGACCTTCAGTCTCCACCATCTCCTCGAGGCAGAACAAGGGAAGAGCTTTCTGGGCTAACAAGGCTCACTCCACACTGCCAAGGATTTGGAGCACAGTGGGCACTTACTAAATTGAGATGGGCTGGCTTACAGCTTGCTTGATAACGGCTGATTCTGAGAGTGTTACTGGCCATGGCTCACACACAGGAGGGGAATGGGGGCTGAAATCTCCAGATGATCCTTTATTCCCACATGGGGTGACCATCCTTGAGTCAGAAAGGCCTCGTTTTAGAAAGAAGAAAAAAGAGTCAGCCTTCAAAAGATAACTAAGTTAAGCAGCCCCAATCCCTCCCCTGTCTTCCCTGCACTGATGACCAGAAGAATAATTGAGGAAATACTGGAGCCAGTGCTCTAGCTCAGGGTGAAGGGTAAAAGGGAACTGAACTGAGGAGATAAATGAAGGGAAAGACCCATTTCAAGTCCCATTTCACCCCAAAATCCTCAAAAAGCCAGGACTTGAATCAAGGAATCAATCCCACCAGGCCCTGCAGCCCATAAGACATGGCTCCACACTGTTAGGAAAAGGGAATATAGGGAAAAAGAGGTCATTGCAGAAGCCTGGACATCGCACTCCCCGACCTGTGATCATCCACATCATGTCGGTCAACTGCCTGGAAACATGAGTCCCAGAAATTTGCACCAAGAATTAGGTGATTTCTCTATAGTGCTTGGAGATCCTAAGGTAACAAGCTGTGGGGACTATATTGGACTTAAAATCCCAACGGGACATGATGTGTTCCCTACAGGTGACTTGGGGAATTCCTGAATAAGGCCCTGGCATGGCACCTCATGTCCACCTACATAATGGGTTTTGTCTCAAGTCTTGACTGGAGGGGCAAGTGTTGACTGACTGGGGAGATGGGGGACACCTGCTCTGTGATGAGGGGGAGAGGGGCCTCTGGGCCAGGTGGAGGGGCCGGTGTTCCTGTCTCACAGCTGCAGAGGGGCAGGGGAGGGGGTGAGACAAATCACAGGGAGGTTTTTGTGCGGGGCTGTATCACGGTGTTGGGTGTTCGGCGGAGGGACCCATCTGACCGTCCTGGGTGAGTCGCTCTTTGTCTCTCTCCCTTTCTGGGATACTGGGGGCTCTGGGAAAATTCCCCCTGGTTTATTCTGTGCACTCCTGGGTCCTATCTAGGGTCCCATTTGGCAGCTTCTCCTAAAGATCCACAGCCTGCTGTGGCCCCAACCTCTGCCTCCTTTGCCCCCTCTTCTCTGGGGCACCCTTCCTCTCTGGGGGCTCTCTCAGGGTTTGGATGATCTATGGAAACAGCCTTGACTCTTTCCCAGCCTTGCTCTGTCTCCCTCCACCCTTTGGGCTCAATGAGAAACCTTTAGAAATTCAGACACCAAAGATCTGAGCACGGGGCTGCACTCAAGGGACACCTGGGGCCGGGCCCAGGGAAGTCTGGGGGAGGAGGGTCAGACCTGGGCTCCTTCAGGGAATTGTTAGTTCCCCAAGAGAGGGTTTGGAGAGACGGGGAGCTGAACTTCTCAGAAGGAGCCCCTCATCCTGGGGTGCTCAGTACCCTAAAGGGACAAATAGAGGGGGCATCCCTGAGACCCTGGGGGAGGAGCACACAAGAGACCTGCTCCCACAAGAGAGCACGTATGGGGAACATGGGGCAGAGGGGGGCATCTGGCCAAAGACAGAGTCCCTGGAAGACAAGACATGGGCTTAATGAAGACTGAGCGCCTCTGGAACAGTCTGCAGGGCCCAGGGACACCCCACATCAGCCCCCCCGCCCAGCAGAGACGGCTCCGCACAGACTTCCTCGGAGCAGGCAGGCTGACCCAGGGGCCCACTCCACAACAGAGAAAGCCCCAAAGACACACTGACTCCCAGCACTCAGGGCCGGATTGCTCCAGGCAAAGGGAGGGCTCAGGAAGGACAGGCAGGGCTCCCCAGGACAGGAAGGAGAAGGGGAAGTTGGGGCAGGGCAGGGAGGACAGCTCTGGCCATCCGCTGCACTTCCCGGCAGCACTGGCTGGGCTCTGCCTGGAGGGGTTAAGAGGAGCCTGAGCAGAGCCAGACCTCTGACAGAACAGGTCAACCCTGGGAGGTGAGTGGACAGAGCAGCAACCCTGACTGACCAGCAGGCGAAGAGTTTACAGGCCACACAGGAGAAGGACTGAGCTCCTGGTGCCCACAAATTCAGGCCAGAGTCCACTCTACACAAACCCGGAGCAGCAGAGAACACAGGAGCACTAAAGGGGGTCACACAGCATGGCTCCAAATCTGTGCCCTACTTCTTCCTACTCGTGGGACATTTGTGGGACTTTCCATGGTTGGGGATTCAGTTTGTTCATCTGTGTGATGGGTGCACTATAGGAGAAAAGAGCCTTCTAACCCAAGACCTCTGACACACTTGGCCAGGCCTTGCTCCTTCCCACCAAGCACTTTCCAGCTCTCAGGCTCTGGTGGGATCTGGACTCCACATTCACGGCCTGGGACCAGGGGTCTCTCAGGCCCTGACCTTTTACTCTTCTCTACCTAACTCTGCCTCTTTTTCCACGCCTCCCAGGTCAGCCCAAGGCATCCCCCATGATCACTGCCTTTGCTCCATCCAAAGATGAGCTAGACACACAAAAGGCCACCCTCGTGTGTCTGATAAATGGCTTCTACCCAAGCACTGTGAACGTGGCTTGGACCAAGGATGGCTCCCCCGTGACCCAGGGGGTGATGACCAGCCCCCCAGCCCGCCAGAGTGACAACAAGTACTCTACCAGCAGTTACCTCTCGCTCTCTGCTGACCAGTGGCGTTCTAGCAACCGCTACACCTGCAAGGTCACCCATGAAGGCCAGGTCTTCCAGAAGGAGCTGTCCTCAGCCCAGTGCACTTAGATGCCCACATGCCCCCTCCCTCAAGCCACACAATGGACTTCCCCACCTCTTCCCCCCTCCTCCCCGACTTTCAATAAAGATCTTCTTTCTCATTCAATTGTCTCTCATGTCTTCTGAGTCTGATCTCCCCTCCCCTTGATGGCGGCTCACAACATGGCGGCCCCTGACATGTCTGTCCAATGGCTCTCTAGGCAAACAATGGACAGTCTCTTCTCCCCAAGCATGCCGACTCACCCTGGGACATCTGACACCCCCTCTCCCTAGGATCTCTCAGCAGCCAGAACCAAGCTTCCAAGGGGAGCCCCCAGATTCCATAGTAGGACAGTCAGTGTTGTCATTGCAATCACCCAAAGGAGGCCTCCAGGAATGATGGAAGCTGCCCAGGGAGCAGCTCTGAGGACAGGGCCCGCTAGGGAAGGGCAAAGAAGGCCCCAAGTCTCTTGAATCACTACAATGCAAAAGTCATCAGGAGTGAGCCATCCATGCGGGACTCGGCCCTGATCCCCAGACATCTTTGGGGCACAGGAGCCCTGACCCAATTACTGGGGGCTCCCTCTCCTCAGCCCTTCCCAAGAGACAGAAGAATGGTGGATGTTGTGGGAGGCAGGAGGCAGGAAAGGGAAGCACGCCCCCCCACACCAGGAAAAGGTGCTGAGGCAGCATTGCACGGCCCAGCAGGTCCCTGGACTCAATCTCATTGGCCCCCTCTCTTACTTCATGGAAGAGCCGGGTCTACCTGAGCAGCTCCTCTGAACCCAGTTCTGGTCTCTGCTCTTTGACGGGCACCACAACACACATGAGACTCAGCCCCTTCCTTCGGAGAGTCGACTGTCTTCTTAGGACCACCGGCCTCACACACAGAGTGTCCAGGGCACAGGCATCCCTCTGGCTGGTCCTCTAACCCTGAGGTTTTGGGGAAGGAGGAGCCCCTGTTTCTGTGTGCGACAGGGAGGACAGTGGCTTTCAGAGCACGCAGGTCACATTCATGACCTGCCATAGTCACAGGTACAAAAACCTGACTGTGTTCCCTTCAGCGTTGAAGCTTGGTGGTCACTTGGCCAATTGGTTCCCAAATTCATCCCGAAACCCCGCAGGCTCCCATCCTTGCGGTCAATCTTGACTTCCAGCTCCCGCTCCCACATCCCCTCCCTGCACATCTCCCTGGGAGCACTCTGCCCAAGAAAGAGCTCAGAGAGGATAAATCCCATTTCAAATTAGGAGACGAGCATTCAAAATGGACTGCGTGCAGGTTAGGGGAACTCGTGCAAGGGCCTGAGGTTGGGATGGAACATAGAGGGGATTCAGGCTCAGACCTTGTGCCCACTCTGCTCATCCTCTACTCAACAGCACTCCATGATTTCCCATGGCCTCCAGGACAAGGAGGGCAAGCTTGGCATTCGCAGCCTCACAAAAGCTCCCATCTCTTCCACTCCCCTCACTCTCCAGCTCTTTCCCGTCCATCCTCCTACCTTGATCCTGGCTTGTTCCCCTCTCCCCTTGCCTGCATCAGTCCCTTCCTCTTCCAAGAAGCCTTCCATGACTGCCATAGCCCCCGGACCATCCAATGGTCATTCAGCTCTCCTTCTCTGCCTTCCTCTTGGAATCTGCTTACTGAATCTCATACACTCACAATGTCTCCTAAGCCATCTCCTCCCAAAGGGCTTTGAGGAGCTGGCCCACTGTGTAGGTCTTATCTCCTCTTGGCTAAACAGATCTTGAGCCCCCTGAGGACCAGGATGCTGTTTTCTCCTTCTTCTCCCTCCCTTCTCAGATCCCACCTCTCATAGTAACTAGTTGGAGTATCTTGGACTACTCCTTTCCCTTCTCTCAGGCTTCAGCACTTTCTCTGTAAAAAAAAAAAAAAAAAAAAGCTTTTCATACCAATGGTCCCCTGGTGTTGTGAGGATTAAATGAGGTCAGGAAAGGGAAAGGCCATGGGAAAATACTGAGAAGCATCAGCCCTGTCTATACATGGTCCTGAGCCCCCAGAGGCCCCTGGTGTCTCCATGATTATTCTCACCCTACCCAAAGAGGGAACAGCCTTTTAGGAAGAGCCAGTCCCCTGGATGGCGACTTTCTCACAGTTCACACCTTCGCCCTCTTTCCTGGCAGGGATGGTAGGGAGGGTATTGGGGGGCATGGAGGAGCACCTACCCCTGCTTTCTAAAAGAAGGGCAGTACAGCCTTCCCCTGGGGAGAGCTCCTGGGTCACAGTGTCTGGATTCCCTGATGCGCATGAGGGTCTGCAGTATCTGGGTGGGCTGTGTTCAGTGGAGGCACCCAGCTGATTGTTCTTGGTGAGTTATTCTCTTTCTCTTCTCCATTTTGGGAGGTTCCAAGGGCTCAGAGAAATCTGTTATAGATTTTTTTGTCCTTTATTCTGGACACTAACTGGGGTCAAACATCCCAGCTCCAACCAGAGATTCCCATTCCCATGGGAAACAAGTTGTCATCCCAACTTGAGCTAGACACCCAAAAGGCCACCCTTGTGGGTAATGTTGTGGTTGGTTTTCTGGAAGTCTTTGGACCAGCCTTGGTTTCAGCAGCCTAATCACCACGAGAATAGTCAGGTGTTAAGTCCAAATTTTTACTATCTCCTTCAAAGTCTAATTTTCTTGCCTGAGGCTGGGGCCAGCTTTCTTGGAGGTCTTCCAGAGTCTTTGTTTCAGTGGAGAAGTGAAGGAGGAGAGTCCTGCCACCATGCTGGTATGAGATGGAATAAATCTGTCTGGCTGAATTTGTCCCAGCTTATATGCAGTATTAGAATTACATTATCCTAGATGTGAATCTTGTAGAATAGGTGTCAGTCTTGTAGAACTATATTAAGTACTAAGTACATGTACTGAACTAGAGAACTTACTAATCACCATGCTTAACAACCATTGTCTTATTAATTCCACTGAGTTAGTACCTTGTAAGAATCCTTGTTTTAAGTACAGCGTTCTGGCCCATAACATCTCCCCCTTTCTTTTGTTTTAGAACATAGGTGGTCACACCCTCCCTGACTTCTCAAGGAGGCGAGAAGCCCCAAAAAGGAGGTGATCATGCCCTCCTTAACTTCTCAGAAAAAGGGGATGAAAACACCCCAAAAAGGAGGTGATCATCTTCTCCCTGACATCTCAGGAAGAGAGATGAAAATAAAAAAAAAATGGGGAATCAAACCAGATTAGCCAGTTTCTGAAGGGTCTTATTTAAAACAGGTATACATAAATCTATCAACATGGGAGGTGTTACAAACAAACAACATGAATCAACAGGAGGAATTATACATGACCATAAGTCCTAGAAATAGTCCAAAAGAAATCTATTGTCCATTACTTCATGAGTCAGGGAATGCAATGATTCCTACAGATTTTGAAGTCCTGCATCAGTCTTATCATGTCTCAGGGAACCCAATTATTCCTGCTGGTTTTAAAGTCCTGCAACAGTCTCATTATCATCCATGTTCTTTCAGTGTCAGATGTTTCTTAGGTCCTTTGTTTCAAGGTTTTTCTCTTTTTCTGTCTCTCTCCCATGGACAAGGCAAATACAACTCATTGGCACCCATCTGATTCCTTCTCCATCTTAGAGAGACAAGGAAACTCTCTCCCCCAAGCAGTTAACCCGTCTGGTACCTTCCATTCAGCAGTTTCTAGATTTCTCCTCATCACCTGGCAATTACATTGGAGCCGCTCGCACTGGACACTGCCCTTCTGTTGAGTTAAAAACCCCATTGTAGCCCCTTTATCCCATCTGATAGCTTCTTTGATGATTGATTACATTAGATCCCTGAACTTTTAAAGACTCTCTGAGTGTAACCTCAGCTGCCATCATGCCCCACCTGTCTTTTATATGATATCTTGGAGCTGGGCCCTGCCTCTCATTTCCCTGGATCAATCTACATTCTGAGGCCCAGTGGAGGCCTTTATTGCATTTTGTACATGGGGGTTTGGGTCTTGTTCTCTCATCCTGTCTTCTCACTCTATCTCTATGCCCTACTTTACCACACTGAAAGCATTGACAAGTCTCTCTGGAAGTCCCTTACCAAGAGGGACTCCATCTTCCCATGTTCTGCATCATAGGTATAAAAGACATTTGTGCCTACTGTGGCACAGCATCTTATGATCTCCTCTAAAAGAGCATCTTTGTGTAGTCCCAGAATAATTGCTCTATTTTTGTCAAGGCTTCCCCTCTATCTTTACCTGGGAGGATGCCCCCTGATTTGATAGCAGCAGCAGCAATTTGTTCATATGCTATCAAAGGGTAATTAATCTGTGTTAAAGCATCTGCATACTGACCTTCACCAGCTAGTTGGTCAAAGGTGATTTGTGTATTAACTCCAGTTTGCCTATTTTGTTGGGCTTGTATCCTGCATGGTTCTCTATACTCCGAAAGCCACAACAAGTTTTGTCCAGGTTCTAAACATGTCCTGGCTATAGATTTCCAATCACTAGGGGTTAAAATTTCATAAGCCAAATTCTCCAGTAACATCTAAACATAAGACGATGTAGCCCCATAAAAGAGTGCATCCCTTTATCAAATCTTTGATAATTTCCAGATCAAAAGGAGTGAATCTTCTCCTTTCTTGACCTGAAGAGTCAAACACTTGAACAGAGTTTGCTTCTATTAATAACTGGATAACTATTGTCTTATCGATTCCTCTGAGTTAGCACCTTATAAGAATCCTTGTTTCAAGTTCAGAGTTCTGGCCCATTACACTGGTATGCCTGGTAAATGGCTTCTATCCAGGCACTGTGGATATAGCTTGGACCAAGGATGGCTCCCCCGTGACCCAGGGGGTTATAACCAGCCAGCTCACCAAACTGATAAGTACTCATCCAGCAGTTACTTCTTGGTCTGTGCTGACCAATGGTCATCAGCCAGTGTCTACACCTGCAAGGGGGCCAGGTCTTCGAGAAGGAGCTGTCCTCAGCCCAGTGCACTTAGATGCCCACATACTTCTTCCCTCAAGCCCCACAGTGGACTTCCCCACCTCTTCCCCCCTCCTCCCCTACTTTTAATAAAGATCTTCTCTTTTCTCATTCAATTGTCTCTCGTGTCTACTGAGTCTGATCTCCCTTCCCCTTGAAGGTAGCTCACAGCATGGGGGCCCCTGACAATCCTCATGGGAAAAAACCAACACAGGCTGGCCCACATTGGCTGGGTAGAAGATGAAAGATCCCTTCCAGCCAATGTGCTGACTTCTTCTTCCCAAAGTCCTTCTCTCCATTCTGAGCCCTGAAGTGAATCTGTTTTTGTTCAAATGGGAGACTCTCTAGAATGGAATGAGACAAGGAAAATACAGGTCCAGTGCATGAATCACACGTCCGGGAGTCAGGAAAACCTGAAGTCAAATGCAGCCTTAGATGTTCCCGAGCCATGCTATTCTGAGACTAGAAAAAGAAGGCTATTGTCAAAAATCTGACCTGGGATAGTGAGGAAGTGACCCAAGGAGAAACAAGTGACCCAAGGAGAAACAAGTGACCCAAGGAGAAAGAAAAAACAGGCCTCGGTAGGGAGGATGTGAGGGCAGAAAGGACGGGACTTAGAGGTTCTGAATAAACAGGGAGAGTGACAGAGAAGAGGAGGGGAAGTGGGGACCCAGGCTGTGGACCTGGCCAACAGGGAGCTTGGCCACTCATCTGGCAATGGACAGGACGTCACCATGACAACCTCCCTTCTGCTTTTTCCTCCAAATACTCTGCACCGTGTCCCTCCCCACCCCCATTTCTGGTTCCTGGATTCCCTTACATAACAGCCCCCACACCTTCATACTGATCTGCTTTCTTTCACAAAAAATTATCCTCACCCCAAGCCAGGGCCTGGGCAAGGACCTCCTCCCACCAGGTCTCTGAGACCCTTAGGAAAAATTGGCCTGCTTGCATCAGGCCTTCTGGTGGCTCCATCACTCCCCCAGCACAGAGCCACCCCAGAGCACATGGATCCATGGGGCCCCCGACAGCTGGCTACGAAAGGCTGCCAGGCCGAGTCACAAGGGCAGGGGTTCCATGGTGCCCCGATAGCTGACCGTGGAAGGCTGCTATGTCCGGGGTTTAATGGCTTTCATAGAAATATCATCATTACTAAACATGGATCCTGGCCACAAGTGTTCTTTGTAGCAATGCTGCTTCACGCACATGTTCCGACTGCACTTACCAGACTCTTACCAGAGCTCGCTCTCCCCTGGCTGAAGATGCAATGTGGAGTACCCATTTTAGAGAGTTATCTAGTTGGCCTGGAGTCAGGGAGGCCTGAGTTCACACCCACTCTCAGATGCTTCCTGGCTGTGTGAGCCTGGGCAAGCCCACCTCTGTTCCCTCATCTGGAAAAAAATAGGAAGAATAATAGCAACCCCCCCCAAGAGTCATAATGAGGATTCGATGAAATGATATTTGTAAAAGCACTTTACAAAAGTGCTCCCAGAATGCTGTCCCAGAGACAGCCCAGAAAGGGCTCTAAGCTTGCAAGAGCTTTCTGGGTGACTCATAGCAACCTTGTAAGCCAGGAACATCTCACAGACCTTGATCCCCAGGGGAGCTACCTCCATATCTAGTCGCCCACGCCTCCTCCTTCTGCTCTTTGTGATTGATTTCTTAACCCCACGTGTGATACTTTACATTTGAGGCCACTGAACTTCATTTTGTTCGTTTTATCTTTGTGTCCCACAAACATCTTTGGGATTCTATTTTACCACTCAGGGAAACCAGTATTGAAAATTAGTATCTGGGGCAGCGAGGTGGTGTAGTGGTAGAGCACCGGCCCTGGAGTCAGGAGGACCTGAGTTTAAATCTGGTCTCGGACACTTAACACCTCCTAATTGTGAGCGCCTGGGCAAGTCACTTAACCCCAGTTGCCTCAGTAAATAATAATAATATCACCAGTGACTCGGTAAGCTCAGCAGTAGTGACTCCTCCTTCCCCACTGGGGGTCATCCGCAGAGTGGTCAAGCAGCATGGGGCAGGGCAGGGAGCACTGGGTCTGACCTCTGGGGAACTAGAACTTGTGGGCGGCCCTTAAACAAGTCACTTCGACTCTGGAAACCTAAGGTCAGCTCCAAGATCACTGGGGTCCTTTCCATGTCTGTACCTGTGATTCTCCAGCTCTTTGCCCAAGGGTCCTAGCCTGAAGGCTGATGCACGCCACACGGCGCAGGACCTTTCAGACCAGACGGGGGTGGGGGGTGGATGATAGCTCGGGGGTCCAGAAATCTTCTCCATTCTGCCTCATGGCCTCACAGAGCTGGTCCCACTCAGCTCCGGCTCCCTGAGACCACCCTTACCCTTATGGTTGGGGCTCAGAAAGAGCACCCCCCGGCTCCTGGATTCCTTCTCCCGTGTCAGGGGGCTGACTCTGCAGACACACACACGTGCAAACACATACATGCACACACATGTTCCAGCCATGTGTGTTCTAGACACGTGTGTTTGAGACCCCGTGTTCCTTCCACTGTGCTCACGAGGCCGTGAGCTAACAGACTGAAGGACAGAAAAGCCCCCAGACAGTATCTGGCCCGTCTCCTCACTTCCCAGGGGAGAAGACAGAGTCTGAAGGTCCCTTGCACAGGGTCACCGAGCTGGGGTCCAGCCCCCAGTTTCAGTCCAGTCCTCTGGCCACTGCTCTTTCCACAGTGCCAGGCTGCGGTCCCAGGACTACAGGCCTATGCCTAGAAGGGATCTCAGAGGCCTTCCAGCCCCACACGCTCCTGGGACTTGAGAGGAAACTGAGACCCAAGCAAGGATAGTGCCGGGCTGGGCTTCAGCCCAAGTCCTCTGACTCCACACCCGGCACTTTTTCTAGGTTTCAGATATAAAACCCCATGAAAGGGCTCCTGGATCTCAAAGGAGAGGGGCCAGAGGCCATTTGGTCCAACCCTGTCATAGAGGAGGAGAGTAACTCCTCCTGAACTTCACACAAGAGAAGATTCAGACTCTCTACCACCATCTCAGTCAATAAACACTTATTAAACACCCATGGTGTGCCAGCAATAAACACTTATTAATCACCCATTTGTGCCGGACACTCAAATGACTTGTTTTTCAAGTTTGGACCAGCCTCTCCCTCTCCCTGGCTTCAGGGTCCCTAGCTTTGCCTCAGTTTCCCCTTTTCCATGACAAGTTTGGACCAGATGGCCTCCAAAGTCCCTCCTGGCCCAAGTTTTTGGGATGCTATTCCTCTCGTATTCCTCTGGGGTGCTAAGCTAACACTGAGGGTCCAAAGGGGAATGGCAAACTGGGCACTGAGTGGGCTGTCTGGTCCCTCCTGCTTCCTCACCGTGGAGGAAAGGACCCAGCCCCATCGGGGATCCAGGCTGGGGCTCAGGGAGGAGAAGCTGAGAGTCCCCAGATCAGGTGTGGGGCGGTGGGTCAGGGCAAGGGATCCCCCTGGAGGGGCCAACTGACCGCTAGGGCTGAGCCACTAGACAGGAAGCCCTGGGGCTGTCGCTCCCAGCCGGGCAGGGCTATCCCCCTCTCTGAGCTGTCTCCTCATCTGTGAAATGGGCTTGCTCTGCCCACCCCACACATTTGTTATGATCATCAAATTAGCAAGGCTAAGTAAAGCATCAGGTAAACAGGACGTCCTTATTGTGGCCCTCCCTGTTTGGGTGCTGCTTGTTTATGTGTCGGCCCTGTGGGGCGGGGAGTCCCTGAGGCGCAGACCCTGAGAGGGAGCCCTGAGCCTGAAAGGAGCCATCTTTCCAACACCCCAGTGAGGGAAAAGCCAGTTGCCGCTTGCAGCCTTCCAGGGATGGGGAGCTCACCACCCCCACCTCCGGGAAAGCCCCACAGAAGTCCAATTCACCTGTTTTACAGGCGAGGAAATGGGAGCCCAGAGAGGGAGGGATTTAAGCAGAAGCCAGAGCCTGCAAGAGACTCAGCCTGGAACCCTGACCTCTAGAGCAGAGCTAGAAATTCAACCCCACTGCTGCTGCTCCTGCTTCCCTTGATTAAAAGGAGTCTGTTACGTGCCCACAATCCAGCAGGCAACCTCTCAATAAGCACTTAGTAAGCACTTGTTATATATCCAGTCAGTAAGCCCTTATTAAACACCTAGCCTGTCCCTGGCACTGGAGATTACAAAGGCTAAAGAGAGTCCCTGCCCTCAAGAGCTTAGATTCTTTGGAAGAAAATAACAGATACACAATGTAAGTGGGTCCAAATGGATTTCCAAAGCAAGTTTGAGCTCATCCTGGAAGAGGGCAGGGAAGCGGGTGACCCATTCGGAAAGCCCCTGTGGAAAAGACAGCACGAGTTTGCAAGGAAGTTCAGGGCTCCTAAGGGACAGACGAGGAGGAAGGGCCTTCCAGGAGTCACTGTCTAGGGAGGGGCAGAGACATGGCCCATTCTACCAGATCTGGGATCCTGACAAACTTGGAAGCACTCTGGGAATGTTAACTACCAGTCCTCACCCTCATCACTGTCCCTGTTGTATAACTGCCATGAGCAATGGTACCTCCAATGCCCCTCCTTGCCTCTCTTGCCTGATGCCATCCCCACCCCGGGAAATCCACTGGACCTGCTGAGGGCTCCAGGGAGGGGAGTTGGAGAGAGATAATCCTTGTGCACATCATGAGGATGAAAAAGCTAATCACAACACTGAGGGGGAGAGCTGCCCTCTTAGTGCATGGGGAGAGGTACCATACAAAAGGGGGAAGGCTGAACTTTGAAGAAAGAGAGGCTGGACAAACCCAAAGATCCCAACTTTGGGGATAATAATTCATTATTTGATAAAAACTGCTGGGAAACTGGAAATTAGTATGGCAGAAACTAGGCATGGACCCACACTTAACACCACATAGTAAGGTAAGATCAAAATGGGTCCATGATTTAAGCATAAAGACCAAGATCATAAATAAATTAGAGGAACATAGGATAGTTTACCTCTCAGACTTGTGGAGGAGGAAGGAATTTATGATCAAAGGAGAACTAGAGATCATTATTGATCACAAAATAGAAGACTTTGATTACATCAAATTAAAAAGCTTTTGTACAAATGAAACTAATGCAAACAAGATTAGAAAGGAAGTAACAAATTGGGAAAACATTTTTACAGTTAAAGGTTCTGATAAAGGCCTCATCTCCAAAATATACAGAGAATTGACTCTAATTTATAAGAAATAAAGTCATTCTCCAAATATAATAGAGATAAATGGTCAAAGGACATGAACAAACAATTTTCAGATGATGAAATTGAAACTATTTGCACTCATATGAAAGAGTGTTCCAAATCACTATTGAGCAGAGAAATGCAAATTAAGACAACTCTGAGATACCACTACACACCTGTCAGATTGGCTAAGATGACAGGAACAAATAATGATGAATGTTGGGGGGGCAGGGATGTGGGAGAACTGGGACACTGATGCATTGTTGGTGGAGTTGTGAAAGAATCCAACCATTCTGGAGAGCAATCTGGAATTATGCCCCAAAAGTTATCAAACTGTGCATACCCTTTGATCCAGCCATACTACTACTGTGCTTATATCCCAAAGAAATACTAAAGAGGGGAAATGTTTGTGCCAAAATGTTTGTGGCAGCCCTCTTTGTAGTGGCTAGAAACTGGAAACTGAATCAATGCCCATCGTTTGGAGAATGGTTGGGTAAATTGTGGTATATGAAGGTTATGGAATATTATTGCTCTGTAAGAAATGACCAGCAGGAGAAATACAGAGAGGCCTGGAGAGACTTAAATCAACTGATGCTGAGTGAAATGAGCAGAACTAGGAGATCATTATACACTTCAACAATGATACTGTACGAGGATGGATTCTGATGGAAGTGGAGATCTTCAACAAAGAGAAGATCTAATCCACTTCCAATTGATCAATGATGGACAGAATCAGCTACACCCAGAAAAGGAACACTGGGAAATGAATGTAAATTGTTAGCATTTTTTGTGTTTCCACCCAGGTTACTTATGCCTTTGGAATCCAATTCTTCCTTTGCAACAACAATAAATTTTGGTTCAGCACATATATATTGTACCAAGCATATACTATAAGATATTTAATATGTATGGGAATGCCTGCCATCTAGGGGAGGGGGTGGAGGGAAGGAGGGGAAAATTTGGAACAGAAGGGAGTACAGGGGATAATTTTGTAAAAAAAAAAAAAATCACCTATACATATGTACTGTCAAAAAATATTATAATTATAAATTAATTAAAAAAATTTTTAAAAAGAAGAAAGAGATGCTCTGAGAGACAGAGAGAGTGAGGGAGAAAGAGGCTCTGAGTGATAGAGAGATAGAGGGAGGGAGAGAGGCTCTGAGAGATAGAGAGATAGAGGGAGGGAGAGAGGCTCTGAGAGACAGAAGGAGTGAGGGAGGGAGTTCCAGGCCATTGCAAAAGCAGCCATCGATGGGAGGGCCATGTATGGACGCTCTTTTGAGAGGCAGGAGGAAGGAGTGAGTGCATTCCAGGCGGAAAGGCAGAGGTGAAAACGGGGAGCCATGTGTGTAGGACTGAGAGAAAGATGGTTTGTTTGAATCCCAGAGTGAGGGAAAGGGAAATCCAGAGAGGCTGGAAAGCAAATTGGAGGCAGGGGCTTTAGAGAGAAAATATGTTTCCAGGGGGCAGCAGGCAGCCCCTGGGACTGTGAGCAGTGAACAGCAGTCAGGAAGTTAGTTATTGGATCTCAGCCACGAAGTTTTACTCTAGCAGTGAGCAAACAAGACTGGAGGCAGAAACAACTGGAGGCTCAGAGCTCTAAAGCTCAAGGACTTCAGAACATCACATCCAAGGACTCCATCCTGGAGGCCTAGAGGCAGGGGAATGGCTGCCCAAGGTCACAGATAGGACCAGGGAAAGCTCTTGTGGCTCCTATTCCAGCACTTTCTCAATCGACAGGTTCATTGCAGAGGTCAAGAAGGTGGGACTCTAGAGCTGGGAGCTGAGGGAGAACAGCCACAGAGATGGGGTGCTAGCACAGGCTTGGGCCCAGCAGCAGAAATTGATATGGACCAGAACTTGAAGAACTGTTTGGTTCTGCACACATATATTGTATCTAGGATATACTATAACATATTTAACATGTATGGAAATGCCTGCCATCTAGGGGAGGGGGTGGAGGGAAGGAGGGAAAATTTGGAACAGAAGTGAGTGCAAGGGATAATGTTGTAAAAAAATTACTCATGCATGTGTACTATCAAAAAAAAAGTCATCATAATAAAAAAATAATGGGAAGAAGGTTGACAGTCATTTAAACTTTTCTACACTTCTAGCTGGTTCTATCCTTTCTTTCCATAGAGGACAATAACAGTAACCACCGGTCGTACTCCTAGTGGCTCTCAAATCCATTCTAACTCGTTCTGTACTTCTTGGCCTGTCTCATAGCTCCCAATCAAGACTCTCTCAGGAGCCGAGAAACACGTTCTCCCAACCTTCCATCTTCTCTTTACATAAACATGGGGGGGAAATGATAATTCCCCAGCTATCATACAAAATATCTGCTCCAATGAGTTGTCAAGTCCTGGCTACTTGTCTGAAAGTTGTTACATTTGAATGATTCTCAACAAAATTTTTCCCCTTTGAATCATAGATATTATTTGTTTTTCTTGATAGGATTTTCTAATGTAGTAAGATTAGGACATGATTTTTCTTTCTTTGGTACTTAAAAAAATTGACTAATGTTTTTCCCTGAAATTTATTTGTCTTGATTTCTATTTTCTACTTCTAAATTTGTAGATTTTGTATTTTTGAGTCTAGTCATGTCTTTCCTTCAAGTTTTCACTTTTTTCCCTATCATAGATCATATTGGATTCCTATAATTTACAAAATAATCCTTCTGTCTTTTCATTTTCAATCTTAATTTGGTCTTATATTTCTTTTTTGATCAAATTAATATGATCAATTTTTATGATTTTAGCTCAGCTTTATATTTTTTAAAAGCT
>NC_133617.1:0-2500 GCF_048593235.1 Sminthopsis crassicaudata | reverse complement strand
CCTGATACCAAGGGCCTTTCTGGGAAGTCCACCAGTGGCTCTGATTCCTGGTCCAAACAAGAAATCTAAAGCTTCTTCCAAGGGCAGCCCTTCAGAGCCTTGAAGAAACTCTCCTGTCACCCCCTCCCCAGGGTCTCCCAGCCATCCTCACATGACATGAATTGAAGCCCCTTCCTCATGCTGGTGACCCTCCTCTAGACTCTTTCCTGACACGTGGAGCCAGAACTGAACAAAGTCTTCTGCTGAAGCAGACAAGGGCCGAGGAAAACAGGATTATCACCTCCTGCTTCCTGGACAGGCCGGCTTGTCCCAAAGCCCTCCATCCCAGAATCCCCTGTGGGGCTGCCATGATGCTGGATGGACAGGCTGGCCCGTCCCAAAGCCCTCCATCCCAGAATCCCCTGTGGGGCTGCCATGATGCTGGATGGACAGGCCGGCTTGTCCCAAAGCCCTCCATCCCAGAATCCCCTGCGGGGCTGCCATGATGCTGGATGGACAGGCCGGCTTGTCCCAAAGCCCTCCATCCCAGAATCCCCTGCGGGGCTGCCATGATGCTGGATGGACAGGCCGGCTTGTCCCAAAGCCCTCCATCCCAGAATCCCCTGCGGGGCTGCCATGATGCTGGATGGACAGGTCGGCCTGTCCCAAAGCCCTCCATCCCAGAATCCCCTGAGGGGTTGCCATGATGCTGGATGGGCAGCCGGCCACCCTTCCTCAACTCTTCTACAGACTAACTGCTGGCTAGCTGAGCCTCCCAGGGCATCCTTACCCCCACATTTTCCCCACTGCCTTTCATCACCCAGAGCGGGAGCCTGCCCAGGCCTTTGGAATCCCGGCCACATGATCCCCATCCCTCCCAGAGAGCTGTCAGCCAGATTCTCGGGCGTGCCCAGGGAGCCCCCAGGGAGCCCCATCCAGTTCCAGTTCACTGATGGCTCAGGACCAAGGACAGATCCACCGGACACTATGGTCAGTGCTTGGGTAACCATTGCTGACCCCAGCCTGGGCCGGGCATCCAGCCCGAGTGGGCCTGCCCCCCCCCACGTACACACCTGCTGCAATCACAAACACGCAGCCCCTCCCTCGTGCTGCCATCCCCAGCCCGGGCCCACCTGGCCCTTGTTTGTCAGCCCCCCGCCATGCCCTGTGCGCTCCTCACTTCCCTTTCTCGGTCCTTTTTGGCCGCTCAGAGTTCTGCTTTCAGCCAGGGCAGGGTAATTTTAGCACCGGAATTTCCAGGCTGCAGCAGCTGCTGACAGAGCCTCCCCCTCCCTCCTCCCAGGGATGCTAGAGGTCATTCCAGCTAGCCCCCTGTCCCCGGGTCCCCGGCTCGGGTCACTTGCCTCGCTGCCCCTCTCCCTCACCACCTTCAGGCATTAAGTAACATGGGATAAGTCACCGAATTTCCTCCAGCTTTCCTTTGCCCCCCTGGGAAATAGGGCCTTCCGCTCGCTATGCGCTTTTTAAGCTTTTTCTTCTTGTAACCTCTTTGCACCCAAGAAATTTTGACGTGGCCCTGGGCCTATAGGTGCATAAAACGGGTACGCAATCAAATGCTTACTGATAAGAAATCACAATTCCACGACCCCCACATCACGTTATGTGAGCCCATATGGAGTCTCGAACCACAGTTTAAGAAGCTGGGGACTAGATGACTTTGAAAGCCCCTCCCGGCTCTGACAGACCCTGTTCTAAGCCCCCCAGCAGCTTTGATATCCCCTGTTCTAAGCTCCTTCTCAGCCTTGATAATCCGTGTTCTAAGCTCCTTCCCAGCTCTGACATCCCCTGTTCTAAGCTCTTTCCCAGCCCTGCACTGTTCTAAACTCCTTCTCAGCTCTGACACCCCCTGTTCTCATGATGTCTGTAAAGCACTTAGCATAATTCACAGGCCTAGAAGCTCATCCCCCTTCTCTTCCCCAAGGGCTCTCCCATCTGTGTTCTGAGGTTCTGATTAGTTCTCCGTCTAGGTCTAGATTCCTTTGCAGACAGCCTGGATCCGGGCTCAGACATCTGCCTGCAACCAGTGGAATGGCCTTGGCCGAGTCACTGGAGGCCTCAGTTTTTTTCTCTGTAAAAATGAGAACATTCAGGGAGAGGCGTCCCGGGGCCATTCCAGCTCTAAGTTCTTAGAGTTCCGAGTGCACGGACCAGATTTTAGTCCAATCGGCCTCAGGGGCCTTTTCCTCCCCTTCCCCCCCCCCCCCGGGGACCTGACACAGCTGGAGGCCCTGCCAGGATTGCCTCCCACCGAACCCCCAGTGTCCAGAGCCTGCCCTGCCAGCACGAAGGCGCCCAAAAGGCTGCCCACTGGAAGTAGGCTAACAGATGGCCTTCGTGCTCAGTGGGTTCATTCTGAGAGGGATAAAACTGAGGTCCCGAGGAAGGAAAGGACTTCCCCAAGACCCCTAACCAGGCAGTGAGAGAACCAGGACCAGGCTCCATTGCCAAAGGTCTGCCGGGCAAAAGGGGCATCTGACCCTTCTTGGACCCAAGGAAGCCT